>NC_134483.1:474739844-474838609 GCF_040206685.1 Ascaphus truei
AAGGAAAAAAAGTGTAGTAAGCAAGAGGGGGGGGGGGGGGGGCACGAGCACACCAACAAGCAGAGCAAAAAGGTTACTGCAAAAGAATCATTTAATGACTGATAGTCAAACGCATCCAACACTCCTGATGAAGGTGCACCGAAACGTTGGATGCGTTGGACTCTCAGTCATTAAATGATTCTTTTGCAGTAACCTTTTTTTACATAGCGCCACTAATATACATAGCGCTTCACAGTAGTAATACACATAACAATCATATAAATAACAAGTAATACAAATAACACAGGGCAATTAATCATCTTATGCTATTCACTTTAAGTCTTATTCTATTAAAGAGGAACCTAATGCATGCATTACAATGTTTTATGTACAATTTCATTCCCATATCCTGCAGAGACTGAAGTCAAATACATAGCAAATTCTCTTATCGATGTTCATTTTCATTAATTATTGCAAATAGAGGCGAAGTTAAACTCTATTCAATTAAATTTAAAACGCTTTTAACTGTAGTTAATATGCAATAAGGAAAGTTGTGATGAAGGTATAATTGACATGTATTGTATGTGGCGCGTATGTTGAAACAAAAACGAACTTTGAACAATTCTATATCACAAGTGGAAAATGTAAACATACAATTCCTTAATTGCAACATAATGCACAAGCTCATTTACGGCACTGCTGTTTTCTCAGACACTAGTTAACCTCAGTTAACCTCTTCTCCGAAAACTCACCTCCTTGTTGTCACTGAAGATTTACTCTGCTGGACAGCATTCTCATTCTCTACATTATTCTGAGATCGAACGTCCCCAGACAGGGGGGACTCTGCAGATGTCATCTGTTCATCTCCTGGAGCAGATGAATCAACAAAACAACTTTAAATCTACACAGAGTGACATACTGTACATAAAGTGTAATGCTATTCTATTTCCTCTACTCTGATATTAAATTGAAGGTGGAAGGCGGTCATATACAAAAAAGGCACAATAAATTAATTGGTACAAATGTGGAGTGAGGCAATGGATTAGGAGAAATTTGAGAGAAATTAAATAAAATATAGTAGGCCATATTAATGTTAAACCCCATGTTATTCCCCTTCAACTGCAGATATAGCCAATGCTATTGAACCTATTATTGCGTCATCGTTGCAAAAAAATACAAGCCGATGGAGCTATGCCAGAGCAAAATGATTGTAATATCCCTCATGTCATGAAGGACATACATCTAGGACTAACCGAGTCCCATTGGGTTACTTCTGACCCGAGTCCCATTGGGTTACAATGGTAATACATAGACCATTAAAAATGTCAAGTTCTGAGGTCACCCTCTTACAACATCAAATGCTTATGAAATCTTATTCGGATTGTTTTGTGCTACACAAGAAAAACTATTGAATTACATTTGCTAAAATGTTTGAGAGAAAGGACGTTATTCGTTCAACCAGGGCCTTCTGGGAGTTTTGCGGGGCTTAGTACGTGGGGCTTGTGCGGGGCCTCTTACCTTGTCCGGTGTGGCATCTCCTCCTCAGTAGACTAGGTGCCATGATGTCACGGCCCTATGTGGGATCACGTGGTCATGTCAATGTGACGCCATGTAACGTTACATTGTCATGGCAACGTGACGCCATTTGACTCACGGCACCATGTTAACGAGACCCCACAGAAGGAGATACGGCCGGACAAGGTAAGAGACAGTCACAGGGGCCCCTGTGCTCTCCCCCAGCAAATCAGTTTAATTGTTGTGGGGAAAAGTGCGGGGCTCCGTAACCGCGGGTCTTGGTGCGCTAGTTTTGATGGAACCGCCATCAAGCCGGCCCTGTATTCAACGGTAATTGTGTTGTTCAGGGCACTATCGCACGGAAACTTCCATTGTAGTCAATGTGCATTTCCATGCAATAGGATCGGCACTATCGCAGTTTAATAAATAACCCCCCAAATATTAAATGGAATGATTAGTAAAAGCAGCAAAATCTAAGATTCTCTAACAATATTGGAGTGAATAAAAATGCCCATGATCCCGCTCTCCCTGTGCTTTATCACCAACATTAGGTCATAAATCATGATAACATTCCTTTCATGGAAGTGGTCAGTCTCCAAATGTTCCTTTTTCTTCTTTTATTTAAAGCTATGGCAATACAGTTGAGATAAAAAATAAAAAATAGACTATAAGCAATCAATACATTTTTCTTTTATTTGGAAAAAATGTGTGGTACTTTTGTAATTGTATTAAAACAGCTTTCTCCTAAAACCGCTACAAAAATCAAGCACTCATATTTTGGGCGGTAGATGGTGTAGAAAAAATAATAATCATACGACTGGGAATTGAGAATTCCAAAGGACAGTAAACTGGAGTACAAGAAGCCAAAGGCTGATGGTTATTTGCACATATGACCATACACATAACCCTTAGGTGGGAGTCATCAATGCACGATCTGTGCTAATGCGGCTGAATAGGTGAAACCTGCCATTAAAGTGAAAGGCAGGTTGATTCGACCATGGAAAAATAGGCTAAAGCGCTCAAATGCAGGTGCAATGAATAAAATAAGCCAAACCACTAAACCAGGGTACTCATGAGAATAAATAGTACTTGATGTGCAATAGCATGGGTACTATCCTCCTGAAGACAGGTGGTAGATGGTACAAGCCCACTCACCCTCAGTCTCATCGGCAGGTTCCCCTGAAAATCAGCAATACTCACATCCTGGTAGTTGGTAGGCAAGCTGTGCAGCTACAGATATGCAATACAGGAAAAGGGAGACCAAAAAGTGCACCAGCAAAAACGGAGCAGGAAGGACCCAAAACGAAAATGATTAAAAGGGCACTTTAAAGAACGCTGTGACGTTCGAACGCGTTGGATGGGTCTCTTGTCACATTAAAGTGCCCTTTTAATCATTTTCGGTTTGGGTCCTTCCTGCTCCGTTTTTGCTGGTGCGCTTTTTGGTCTCCCTTTTCCTGATTCGACCATGGACAGAACACGCTTTGATGACTACCAGCCGTTGTCTCTTCTATAACGTGGTATGTGGTATCCTTTGCTTCAAAAAAGTTGTAAAATACGATTTGCAACATACATTAGTGTAACAAGGAAACTTTATTTCACAATTAGCTACATTTTTTATAAATATGGTCGAGTGTGGAAAAAACCCAACAGAATTGAAATAAGCTTAGTGAGCATGTGTTGCCTGTGCGATAAATTCAATTACTTACCCTTAAATTGCGAATTTAATCTGGTGGGCGTGATGCATTCTTTTATTGATACATGGTCTTCCTGCCCACCTTCCTTATGGGCCATAATCACTGCCTGCTCCATATCCAATCTGTTGACATGAATACATATGTGAGTTGGCATCATGTCTCTATTTAACTGCATACCAACAGCAACAATAGTGTGTGGGTTAGTCTAGCAAATCATAAATAATCAATTGGTCATACTAACCTTTTGCATGTAGTTATGGTACTTGTTGGTATAGCCAGTTGAACGCTTTCAAGCAACTTTCAGGTATAATCTAGCTCCCAATAGCTATCATAGTCACAGGCTAAAAAAGGCTGTTTAGAACAACAGCTGCTTACACGTCTGATTTTCTCATACCCAAAACACCACTAAAGATACACTTTGTGAAGGACATTCTGCTCATCGTGACTGTGGTTCACAGGTGTGTAAACCCAGATGTTGATCATTGGGAAGGACGGAGAATTGGGCATACTAAAGGTGCATAGCCAAGCGGAAGTGTAGTAAGAATTAATTAAACTAACGACTTGATCTATTTAATGGTGACAGCCGTTTTTGTTCAGTTTTATTAGACAAGTGTCTTAAAAGTCTAAAAAGTATCCATAATGTCAGTGTTCCTGTAATTTTACAAGAAATTAGTACCTAGTTTATAGTCAATAATTTGTAACTCAGTTACTGTACTCTGTATTCATAAGTTTGTACAACAAAACTATCTAGGTAGCAGAGATACAGCTACCTGTACACAATGGAAAGTCGTGGGTGGGTTAGGTTTACCATTTTATAAGCAAGAATTTCTGAACACACTGTTTTCTAGTACAGACACCATGGGGCCTATGCAGAGAGCAGCGAATTTTCGAAATTCGCCATTTTTTGGAGATAATCGCGCAGAAAACAGCAGAAAATGGAGATTTCCGAAAATCGCGCCAATTTTTCATTTCTATTTGTAAAACTCGCCTCGCGGCTGGCGAGAACCGCAATCTCGCCAGTTTAAAATATATCCGTATGCAGAGAGGCGCGAACGGCATCTAGCGGCTGTTCGCGCCAATAAAATGGCGCGATTGTCTCCGTTTTGCCTCGCCAAAAAAAACTGGCGCTCGCGGCCATTGCAAAGGGAAAAAAAAAGGCGCGAATTTGTTTTTACATGTTTCCGAAGCGCGCATCTCGCCAATTTAAACTCGCCAGACGCATCCATGTTAAACATAGCAGAATTCGCACTTTTCTGCATATGGAGATTAAAACTCTCCAAAAAAGCTCCTTTTTATGAAATTCGCCATTTTTAAAATTCGCTGCTCTCTGCATGAGGCCCCATAAGAGAAATTTCATTATATTGTATACCAGGGACTAACATCTCTATTGCACACCATGACTTCTAAAGGCTGATTATATCATACTTCTACTTGTATACAAAAAAAGCTAGTCATCCATACTGATCCTAGTAAACATAACGGTCGTTTGTTAAATTTGGTCCTCAATGGACAAATGGTTTGCCAAGACATACTTCATATTTCCCTTTATTTGATCCTCTTCTTCTCCTCCTCTCTGAAGTGGTCCTTCCTGTGCCCATGCCACTGTTTGCTGCTCATTACAATCTTCTGGTTGTGCATCATCCTTCAAATATCTTTGGGACTCCGACCACGCCTATAAAAACAGCATCAGAAAGGCAACATCAATCATAAGGAAGAGAAAATGTATTGTCAGCTTACCGTAATTTTCCTTTCGTGGAACCCATTTATGGCAGTGGGCAGGGTAGGGTTACTCAATCTTTTGAAGGAAATGTTCTCCAGGTAGTACTATAAAAGCCCTCCCACCCCCACTACCTGTAGGCATTATCTGGTTCCTCTCATATGTGGAAAACACAACTGAGATATAATTAGAACATAGGTTAATTAGAATGCGGAGACCACTTTAAAAAGGAAGTGATGAGCATAACTGCCTTATCTTTGTGAATTGTTAGTAAAACATTTTTGGCAAGATAGAGTCTGCAGCTCATCCACTCTTTTCCAATGTTAAGGAAACAAGAAACAGTGTCCATACTAAAAACTTCAAAGGAATTTGGTGCAATGGTTCAAATGGATGAACCGTAAATGCTTCCAGTACCAAACTGAGGTCCCACGTTGGAACTTTACACCTAATCTGAGGTCTTAAACGTTTGACTGCATGTAGAAAACAAATAAGGTTATCTGATGCTGGGCTTTTTTCCAGCAATGCTGACAATGCGGTTACTTGCACCTTCAAAAAACTTAAACTCAGTCCTTATTGACTACTTCCTGTAGGAACTCTACTAGAGCAACAGAGGTTGGAGCAATAAAATCCTAATTTCTCGTTACACACCAATCTCTAAAATAGCCCTAGGGTTCATATAGCTCTATTCTGAGCAGCCCTTTTTCAAGGCTTGCCACTCAATCTCCAAGCTCCCAAAGCTAGTTTCCTCAAATCCAGGGGTTAAAATGGACCTGGCGTTAATAATACTTTAGTTGAACCAGTGCCTTCACGCCCAATATGCTTTTATTTTCATCAGAACTTTCACAATACATATGGAACCATATGGCAGTTGGAACTTCCATGGGAAGCTGAACTCATCCACCTGTATTGAACAGGGATGAAATTACGTTGAGCATCAACAATTCCCCTTTCCGTTGTGGTACGTGGCCATCAGGTCTACTTCGGGCTGACCTGAACGTTTTACGATTCATGTATGTATATCTTTATTTATATAGAGCCATTTATGTACATAGTGCTTCAAAGCAGTAATACACGTGACATATAATATAACACAACGGGAATTAGCACTTGAGACATAAAAGTAACATTAGGAAAATGTGGAATATTTTGCCGTCTAAAAGACCTTTCCCCAGGATCAATTGCATTGCGACTCAGACAGTTTGCGGTATAATTCTTTGTGTTTGGTATATTAACTGCTGTAATATGCTATATGTAATCTTTTGCTTATGAGAGGATTGATGCCATCAGTTTAATTAACCTTCCGGTCTTTGTCCCTCCTTGCGCAGCTATTTACTTCAGAACCGTGCTTATTTCTATGCTTTTGCCTTTTACAAGTTCTTGGAAGACATTTAGTACCTTCTGTACTACTTTTAACTGTAGCAGATTTCCCAGTAACTTGTGGTCCATCATTGACCAGTTTCCTTCCACCACTTGGTCTTTCAACTGTGCTTCCCAACCTCAGCTGCTGACATCCTTACTGATGGTTAACCACTGAACCAGATATAGCGTCCGTTCCTCTTGAACATTTCGAGGGTTTCCCACCAACTAAACTTTTCTTTTGTTTCTGGATATAAATATATCCTTCAAGGATGTCTTCTTTCTACCCCCTTTGTATCTAAAGCCCTCTCCCGCCTTAAACCTTTTTCACTGACTGCCCCACACCTCTGGAATGCCCTTCCCCTCAGTACCCGACTAGCACCCTCTCTATCCACCTTTAAGACCCACCTTAAGCCACACTTGCTTAAAGAAGCATATGAATAGCACTGTGGATATTCTGAACACATGATACATAAAGCTTGGCCCCCTGCAGACGCACTTACCAGAACTCCCTCCTACTGTCTCTGTACGTTCTCCCTACCTACCAATTAGACTGTAAGCTCCTCGGGGCAAGGACTCCTCTTCCTTAATGTTACTTTTATGTCTAAAGCACTTATTCCCATGATCTGTTATTTATATTATCTGTTATTTATTTGATTATCACGTGTATTACTACTGTGAAGCGCTATGTACATTAATGGCGCTATATAAATAAAGGCATACAATACAATACAATACTGTTCTGTTGTATTAGAAAGTTTAATTGCAACGTTCTTATAAAATATGTAGTCATTCCCACTTTACTACACATAACGCCAACACAAACGTTCCCGGAAGTTTCATGCAGGTTGGCGACTTGGCGCTGAATTGAAGCTTGCTTTCCTTAGCTTATTCATCAAGAGTTGAAATTTCTTGAGCTTTCATGTGAGGCAGACATACCCTTCCTTCGGCCGTCTCCAAAACTTTCAGGAACTGTGCCGGTCTGGCTAACTCTTGTCCTCATTAACAATCCAGCCATGGTGTTGTAAGAATGAGATTATATCTTTGCCCTTTAACAGTCCCGCGACTTCACCCTCTTTGCCCTCTGTCCTGCGACTTCACCAGCAGATTGTCCAAATAAGGGGTATATTTCAGTGCCCATCTTTCTAAAACTCAGCTACCATGGGAGCTAGAACTTTGGTAAAATTTCGTAAGGACGTTTCTATACCAAACAGGAGAGCTAAATACTGGTAGTGACTGTGATCCAGTGTGAACCCGTGATAGGTGTAGTGTTTCCCTGCCACTGGTATGGGTAAAACTTGTCCTTTCTTGGGAAAGTCTTGAAATCCAGATGGTATCCATGACCGTATCAGAGGATACAGTGGGTGTATCGTTTAATTGACGAAATTAATCCATTAATGTCTGTTAGAATCTATTTTGGATTTGTAAATGGGGTATATGTTCATTTTGTTTACCCAGACTATTTTGTAACGTTAGTTTCACAATCTAATAAAGATATTATTATATTTGTAGAAAAGTAAAAACAATTATTTATTTTTGTAAACATTTCAGTAGGAATTCAAGCTCAAGATTAGAATATAGGCTATGGGCCCAGATTTCAAGGTAGTCGATCAAGGACACACTGTTTTTCACTTATTTTTGTTTAATTATGGTTTCATTTCTAACATAGATTAAATTGATAACTAGGAAATAGCTATATGAAGCTTGTTTTAGAGTAGATGCATCAGAACAAACGAGATCCATCCAGCACTATGATGTGCTATAACCAGTGTCAAATTTCCTATTTGGCCCGGGCAGCAACGTTTTGAGGTGGCAATTTGCATTTGCCGCACGCTCAGGCCTATCAGACCTAATGGGCAGTGGTTGACAAATCACCAAAAAATCTACTCGCCACACAAAAAAATCTACTCGCCACCTAGTACCAAACGTGTGCTGCTTGGGCCAATATTTACTCGCCCGGGGGTTAAATCCACTCGCCCGGGGCGAGCAAATGTATAGGTTTGTCGAACACTGCTAATGGGAATGCACTTGCCTGGGTCAGCTGCCTCCTTTCTGCCGCCCTCATGCTCCTTTCGCATTCCAGCGTCAAATGACGTAGTGGACGCCAGGAAGGTGGCAACACACGGCATCTCATTGCCATGGCAACAGGCCACCAAGTTAATGACGTCCGCGCCGTCATTTGACGCTGGAATGCCAAAAGGAGCAGGAGGGCGGCAGAAAGGAGGCGGCTGACTCAGGCAAGTGCCATGGGGCTATAACGTTCTCTGTTCCTAGTATGCTTTTGTCTAGCCTGTATATGTAGATGAAGCTTTGTTGTTATTTTGCATTACAATAAATTAACTGCAAAGAGATCTGTCTTTGGATATTTCATTTGATATCGGATAAGAAGAAACACACGATTACAAATAAAAAAACATTTATTTTTACCCACCCAGTCCTGAACTGAAAAAACTAATTTCTACCGGGAGCTGCCGGGCTCTCTGACCTTCATGCAAACTTCCCTCCTCCAAATGCTGTTCTTCCTCTGGAGCTGCGAAAAAGACGAAATTGTCCCCCTGTCCATGTTTGTTGTCAAGAGAATGGTCTTCCAGGATGGGGGAAAAAAAAAAAAAAAAAACTTTGCCTCTTTGTACTGAATGTTTTCAGACTGAGGGGACGAATAAAATCTTAATTTTTGGGGTAAAAATTCACTTTTACCACCTGATGCTTTGGCTATAATTGCATAGAATTTCCTCCCGAAAATAAATTCTCGTTCGACTGGCATTGTGCATAAATAATTGCTCAATGTAGAATCGCAGACCCTTTGTCTAAGCCAGTGGATTTCAACCTTTTTTGGTTAAGGAACCCGCAAATTAGATTGTGAAATTCTGGGAAACCCTCCCCATCTCTCTTGCCCCCTTACACTCTCCCCCCTCTCTTGCCCCCCAAAACATTCTCCCCCTCTCTTGCTCCCCCAAAACACTCTCCCCATCGTCCCCTTACACTTTCCTTCTCTCTCTTGCCCCCTTAACACTCTCCCCCCTGAGCTAAACATTTGAAACAAGGAGCTCCTTGACAAAGCGAACTAGTTGCGTGAAACGCGTAGAAGGGAGATTGTGGACTCTGTTCAGTATTTGTACCATTAAAGCCTTTTATTTTTGATCCTGGGTAACTTGAGATCTTTTTGCCATTAATTGCTGCTGCTCCGGATACACCTTCGTGTTTATGCTACTTCTCCACTTGACGATACCTGATCCAGGAAGCGCGGCTCAGAGGGAACGTGGGAGTCTTCACTACAGCTGCAGAAGTTGCCTGCATGCAACCGACAAGACCGGCACAGCTACCGAAGGACACTTGCCTAACATAGCATTACGGGAGAAGGGTGACTACAAACGGAGGTAAGACTCATTGATTCTCTGCCTCCAGTCCCCCTCCATATGCAAGGCGACACTCCACACCTTCATTTTCCTCCTCCACGGCATTACTCCACATTAATAAGATTCTACAGTATGTGAGCAAAATACCCAGAGCGCAAGACAGCAGCACATCCATGTACTGTATGTGAGCAGGTTGTACACAAAGCATTTCTACCTTATATCAGTCGTTCATTAAACAAATTACATCAATGTGCTTTCTATGAAGACATTCTTCCCCATAAAATTACTGAACAGGACAAGCACAAATCTGCATAAGATATTCATCGCTAAGTTTAAAGATTTATTTTGCTCATTATTATAAAAGGGGCGATTTTAACAGGCCTAGTTGGGTTACAGGTTAAAATAAACAATTGTTCAAGCTACCAGATACCAATTTTGATATCTTTATGCAAACACGCTTCACTTTTCTTCTCTGATCACATATGTATGCAGGGTGTACAAATATTTTAGAAATTCTAGATAAAAAAAAAAGTCTCTCATTTTGTCAACTTCAGAATTATTACAAGACTGATGTGTCGTTTAGAAATATTTTAATAATTTTTGGTCGGCACTACGGCTTCCACATTTTATAGCCAGAAAAATAATAATTTGACATACAGTAGATATTTGATATAGTTACCATGTGACTGATCTCGGTAATTGAATACAAAATGCTCCAGGGAAACCCAACATGACCTTCTGTAAATTACATTGAAAATACTCATACCTTCTCCGTGTTATTTTCCTGGTCTCCATGCCCATGCTCTTTAAGCTCTGGAGCAGTATTTCCATTCCATTCCGAGGACAAATGTGCAACAGGATTTGGTGACACTGTTAATGGCATCGTATCCTCAATTATCTGCCTCTCCTGGAAAAACATTCATTCAGGTCATTTATTCTCTGTAACACTGGCAAGATGTTTATTAGGGTACATACAATTTAACTGAGGGGGCAACAACCACTTACAAAAAAACTGTACTATTAGAAAGCCACTTCTGCATTAAATAAGGAGATCTCCATTCTAGCGCGGCGATCAGCCGCGATAAGATGATTGGGGCTACTAGAATTGAGCGAGTTTGAGAAGCTGGCGATAAGTGGCTTATCGCCGTGCGTTTGGCTTTTAGGAAGGGGGAGGGGGGTTCCGTCAAAAAAACCCGGCGATTTTTGCTCTTATCGCCAGTTTATCGGGGGCTTACGGAATAGCAGTAGGCTTTTTGACAATCGCTGCTTATAGCATTAGATTATTTTGAAGGGTCAACTTGCAAGCAAGTAATGTGGTTTATCAGGACAAGGTTTGTAATCACTATGAAGCCTGGATAAATTGTGGCTTTTACGGCATTGTACTCTATCTTCTCTAGCACATGTATTCCTCCGCAGTGTGCCAATTGTGACTTAAATTTATTTACTTTTCCAGACTTTAAAAAAATAGTCCGACCGTCAAGATTTGTCCGTCACACAGCTTTCACTTTCAAACTTCTCACTGCCCCTAGTGCTTGGTTTCCACATCAATTTCAAAAACACTACAAAGTATCATTAAAACGCAACATAAAACTCTGTCAGGTTTGCTACATTGAAAAGTGTTCTCCAAAATCATGAAAACTTAAGTGAAGGCGACATCAACTCTAAAGGTCCCGCCTATCTCAGATGCAGGGTAGGTGAACACAGTTCAATAATAGTGCTCTAATGACCGTGATGGTTATACATCTATGATGCAATGAATGCTTGATTGAAGATGGCTAGGTGCAGGTATAAAGGTGAGTAATGGGGTATATATGGGTGAGCATGAGTGTCTGTACCCAAATATAATGTCCTGGTGAGTGTGGGTGATGGAGATATATGAGCCCCACCCCCTCACTACCAATGTGGACTGGGTCTGACAACTGCCTGATAATACCAATAGAATACCCCAAAGTACAAATAAAGTACCAACTCACGTGACCATGCCCTTGTAGCCTTCCAGGGTGCGTGCTTCTGCAGGTAGGAAAGGATATGGTAGCCACAGATGCAGGTGATCCTGTACCTTTGCTGTGCTCTGCATCACCTGCATCTGTGGCTACCATATCCTATCTCAGATGCAGTTACCAAACACTGGCTGAAAACAGATGGACTGAAGCTGGGGATATGTTCGGGTCTTGGTGAGTAAAGATGGTTTGACGTACTGACAGATTAGGGCTGCAGGGGCAGATGAATACCTTTAATAACTAAAAACTCATTGGAGCACGTGGCAATAGAGGATTCATTAATGCAATGGTTTAATTTAATTGTTTAAATGCTCAAGTTACTTACATCAATGGGAACATTCAGATATTTAAACAGTTTAAAAAGTAATCAATTTTATTAAATTAAAGTAGTAAAATTTTATTTTTTTACAAAATATGCCGACCTGCATGCAATTAACACATTGATTTTGCAATGTATTCCATCGTGCACTTAACCCCAGCTTTGAAATGCTTATTACAGCACATTTACACGTTTCACAACGGATTTTGCAAATACCTCCTCATAATATTTACGTTCCTCCTCTTCTACTTCTTTCTGAGCCTTTTCCCATTCTTCTTTCAACTTCTCCTGCTCCTTTTGGTACCTCTCCTGTTCAGAGAAAGGTTGAACATGTACTGTAGGACACTGTTGAACATTGTTCACAAAACCAGTCTCCTTATTTGAACGATTGATACTAGGGCTACGTCGCTCCATATCGTCTATCGTCTTCTAGTTATATTCTTGCAGGAGTTCTTTCATACTGAGGAGCTAAAGGGAAGTACCACCGGCACTTGTCTCATGGGAATGGGCGTGAAGACGGGGTTCATCCCCCAAAACATTGCCCCCCGTTTAATTTATCTTTATGTTTGCTCCTGTACTTTAATCTCCCTTTTTCTGTATACTCCCCACGCCTTTACATTTGTCCATCACCGTGATTTATTGTGAATCTTTTAGGCTCGCCGTTTGCCGTTTATTCCTCATCATTTATTGTGGAGATATCTATCTATATCTCTATATCTCCTGATACGAAAAACTATTTGGACAGTTCGCAGTATGTGCATGGTGCTTTTTGTACTAGCCTTGATATATTTTGATCTGTTTTTGAAATGAAACTTCTTTAGCGACGTTCATGTGTTTACTTGAGATGGAAGTCAATGGTGACGGAAGTGATGTCACTGCTGGCAGAGGAGGCCGTCAGTGTTGCCAGCTGCCAGCAGCCAGCAGGAGTCACCAGAGACGAGGAAGGCAGCGACACACACACACACACACACACACACTCTCCGCATCCCCCGAACACCCGCGCCAGTGAGTGAGCCGCCCCCGAGTAAAAGCGAGTGAGCCGCCGCCGAGCAAACTTCCCTCTCGTCCCCCCAGTGAATGAGCCGCCGAGCAACCCCCCCCCCAGTGAGCCGCCGCGCAAACCCCAGTGAGTCTCCGCCGCCGAGCAAAGGTGAGCCTCCGCCGCCGAGCAACCCAATACCCAATAAAAACATCACCATCACAAATACAATTTCTGTGACAAAACAGTGACAAAAGAAAAAGAAGTTTCCCTTAAAATGTGTGTGATCAGCACACACACACAATTTTTATCCCACAGTGAATATCATATGTTGTCTAGTTGATTTACTGTATCTTTATTGCTGTTTGAGTGCTGGGAACTGCCTTTCTTTTTTCCAATTAGGTTTGATGGACTAAGGGTCCCTTATTGTTCCCGTTGCACCGGCCCTCAGACATCTTTTTCTAATCTCACGTGATTGGAGTTGTACTGTATATTCTTTTTTTCCTCTCATCATTGATACTAACACACATAATATATCCAATCAAGCTACTACGACCCACAAAGTTCTGCTACGTCACTTAACATGACCTTGTCCTAACTTAATGTAACGTAAAGATAAGAGGTGCATCTTCTTCAATATAAAAGAGCAACATAAAGTCAATATTTTCTCCAGTAAAGAGCATAGAGCAAACTATAGCAACCATTAGTAATATAGAGATTCAAGCAATGTTTTGGTTATGATTAGCTTTGATGATGCACGTTAACCTCCACCCCTGATTTTGGCAACGTCGTGTTGTGAGCCCAGATTTAATGGAGCTTTTTGGGTCTATACATAAGAGTTATTAAACACTGATGCTACTAAACATGAGCTTAAAATCACAAGGTTCCTTTCTTCAGATGAACAAGATTAACATGTTACTAAACATGGCCATGAAAACTTCACAGCACAGCAAAATGGTATCAGCTTGAATACAAAGGGCCAGAGTTGTCACACACCAGCGTCTCTGGTTGGAAATAAAATATATCTTCCTCTGATCAGCAAGTTATGGTCCTCGATGAAATTGTTCCTTGTTCTAACTCCAAGTTTGTGGGCAAAGCCATGAAAGGACCGAGTGGCAGCATATTCCTGCACATACCTGTGCACTTCATCAGTTATAGCAGCAAAGCACCTGGCACTGTATATTATAAGTTCTAGGATTGAAGCAGGGGGTCTCTGGGGCTGAACTGTGTTTCTTTCAGCTCCGGGAACGCTCCCCTGCTTCGGAATCTGATATTTGGTTGCGGTTGTCTCACTGTGACCAAGTCTCTGCCGACGTTTGGCCGCTGAGGGACCTTTCGCTGCCGCTGAACACTCAGCCGCCAACCGTTTTGCCAATAAGTTAATTTATAGGGTTATAGCAGTTAGGGTAAGGGGCTAAGGATAGGGACTTTAGGGTAAGGGTAGCGTTAGTATTAGGGGTTCTTAGGGTCAGGTTAGGGGCCCGATCTTAACGGCAAAACAGTCGGCGGAAAGATGTCCCGGAGGCGAGTGGCGGCTAAACGCGGGCAAACCATCCATGACCAAATGTCCTCGACAGGCCAGGCCCAGCCCTAGGCAGTAAGCAGGCAAGGCACCGCCTAGGTGCAGCCGGTCCCAGGGGGTCGGCAAGAGGGAGAGAGCAGCAGCACGGCTGCTTTTTTTTTTAAACACATGTAGGTATGAAGCAGGAGGTCTCCGGAGCTGAACCCAATTCATTTTACCTCCTGGACCTCCAGCTTCCTGAGATACTTACCTCCTTCGGGGGTGCCGATATCTCCTGCTCAGGTTTAAAGCCCCTGGTACACATGGAAACCGCATATGCCGTCATGGCATCCTATTGGCCCATTGGACATCTAAACCTGACCTGAGATACCGGCACCCCTAAGGAGGTATCTCAGAAAGCAGGGGTTCTCTGAGCTGAAATGACTGGGGTTCAGCTCTGGAGAACCCGTTCCCGACCTGCAACCAGGGAATGCGTGTGCTTAACGAAACGGAGGCTTAAATGTCTCACATCATGCGGGCCAATAGGACGCCGTGACGTCGTCCCAGTGCCCGGGACATTTAAACTCCACAGAGATACAGGCGCCTGCTGTGGTATCTTAGGAAGCAGGGGTTCCCTGGAGCTGAAATTAACACAGCTCAGCTCCGGAGACCCCCTGCTTTAAACCATGAACATTAAACAAAAAAAAAAAAAAAAAGACAGCACACGATCAATCAATGAAGAAAATAAATTGTTTTGTGATCCACAATACTGTACAATTTATTTTCCTCAGGATTATCCGTGTGCTGTGTCCTTTATCCAAGTTCCTGCCTGGGTGATGTCTACACTGTACTGTATGGTTATTTTTTTTATGATGTGCGCACATGCTAAACTCACCATAGATTGTTCGGTTTAAAAGTGCCTAATTTGTGTCTGTTTTCATGTATATTAATAAAAAGATTGATATGTTTCATTTAAAAAAAAAAAAATACGACAAAGATAAAGGGGTAAAAACAAATATTCCAGGGAAACCCCACTATACCTGAAGTAATCTTTCTTGCTCCTGCTGCCACCTTTCTTGACGTCTACGTTCTTCTTCTGGGTCCCAAGAGCAAAAGTTAAAGCGGTTTGGAGAATTCAGAGTGGGTATAAGTGCCTGTCACAGAGCGTGCAGATAAATTAAACTTGAGAACAGAACGCTGAATTCTATAAGCGGTCATGAAACGACAATATTAAAAACAAAGCAAGCCCGTCTGATTCAGATTTCTATTTAAGCAATTACTGTACATTTCATTGCCCATGTTCTAGAAATAATACAGCCAATTAACAAATCTGGATGATTCTGGGTGACAAAGGGTTAGGAGTTTGGCTAATTGTACTAGTTAATGCGGTGGTGGAAGCCACCAACTAGTGTGACCCACTATTACAGTACAAACACTTGAACTGTTTGTTTTTTAATGTTATTTTTTTTTTTTAGCAAAATCTAAACCTGGTTAGATTATAAATAAATGCAGCTTCTGATTGCGACATGCTGGCAGATGCAATGAAAATAAACTGAATTATGTAGATTTATAAATGCATATATTAAGATCTGACATTTTACCATTCAATGCAAACGGCTATATTATTCCACTTCTAAAATATAGAGATTCAAGAGAAAATGGAAGCGGCTCAAACAGTGTTTCTCCTGGAAGCCCATGAACACATATTTAGCACAATAAATATTAGGTTAGGCCAGGGGTGGCCAACTCCAGCCCTCAAAGGCCACCAACAGGCCCTGTTTTCAGGATATCCCTACCTCTGCGCAGGTGGCTCAGTTGAAGCAAGGATATCCTGAAAACCAAGCCTTCATGTTAACCCTGTGTTAACTTGCACCTTTAAGGTCTTAGCTCTGCAAGGCCTTTTACGCCAGGCAGCAGTGAAAGTTTTCATCAACCGCTCCTTTATATAGCCAAGTATCGCTGGTTTAAATGCAGCCAATGATACTGAAGGAGATGGACACGGAACTTTACAAGCGTGCAGACACAATGGGAGCGGCAGTGTTCCTTTTGGCATACCTGTACTCACTGATTAACATTCAGCTCTCGCGCGGTGCAAAACTGCCTCAAAGCCACTTAGATCTTTTAGAGTTTATAGCACACAAAGGTCCCCTGATCTTCATCAGATATTGGATCTTGGCAGCTATATTCCCTTCTACATTTATTAATGTTAAATAAACATCTCTTTCATATTAACACTCGTCTTTGACATGTTTGTGTCTATTGTATTGTATTTCCTTGGCAAGCGTTGAATTACTTTTTTTTTTTTTTTGCGCTTTCAGCTGTGTTAAATTACAGCCAAGTCCAAATCGAGTATTAAGGAAACGCTACAACAAAGCAAACCCCGCCACACAGGATTACTTACTGATGGATTCTCGCTGCATTCAGTCTCCCCTGTTTGGACAGAAGCAAAGAAAAACACTTTATTTTCTATTCTGTTAACGTACACAGTACTTCATTTAAACAAAGACTGCTTTCCTTGCATGGGAACTGCATTTTTACACTTAGTTTAGAAGCAACACTGTTTTCTTCCAGTTCAGCTTACAAATGTATGTTAACCCGTTCACAGCTCACATTAAAATAAAATGTGCTTGAATATCAACAAAGCTTAATTAAATATCTATTGAGAAATTATGAGGGATCCAAAATTGTTTAAAAGAAGGGGAAAGAAAAACCAATCAAATTCGGCAGAATAGATGGAGCCACCATACACAAACCTACATTAAAGATGTGCTCCATCACCGGGGTCTGTTATGCTACAAAAAATAGATGTTTTGACCCGAACATTAGGAGTGATCATGGCTGGGATATTCTTCCGCAAGCAGTGTACAGTACTCACGCTGTACCATTGGTTAAAAGCACAGTATTTTCATAGGTACATAAAGTTACATTTAACCCCAAATTGTCCAACCTCAGGAGGGAAAATCAACCTACCTTTAAATCCAAACTGTTAACAAGAAAAAAACTAAATGGTAAAAATACATCTTCCAATGAAAGCAAGCAGGACACAAGTGAGCAATTCTTAAAGGAGCAGTTCCGCTTGCTCTTTTTTTTTGGTTCTTGAACTGGGTTAATTTCAGCTCCGGGGACCCCCCCCCCCCCTGCGTCCCAAGGCTCTTAGCAGGGAAGGTGGCGCCGGCAGCATCTCCTCTGGGGGAAACAAGATGGTCTTTAAATCGCCTGTGTTACACAGGCCAATAGAAAGCTGTGATGTCATGCATCACTGCTTCCCATTGGCCTTCGTGATGCTGGGCTTTAAAACAACCAGGAAATAACTGGCAGCCCCTTCCTGGGTAAGTATCTCGGAAACCAGGGTATGGAAAGGGTGGAAACAACGTCTATGTAAATAAAAAGAGAGGTCAAGGACAGACTGCTGCTTTAAACCTCTCAACTGCTAGAGATGCTTGTGACAAAGCTTTCATGTTATTCCAGCACAGAGTTAAAGCACCAATTTAGTACGTTTTATTACAGTAGTTAATATTTTATAAACATTATTTTATAATGTCCATCTGTATTTTATTCATTTCTAGATGTCCCCTTGATATTACCTGGGAGCAGTTCTATGGACAATGATCATATCTTTGAATAAAGAATTTAAGAATTGTGCAAGTGTGACATTATATGCTAATATTTTTCAAAATGTTGGTCATTTTTATCTATTCGTGTATTACTTTTGAAGGGATTAGTGCTTTAAGGCAACATTCAGAATAAAATGAAATATGGACAGTAGCAGAACAGCAATCAAACAGTAAAACCATCCAAAAATAAAGCTGCAGAAAGAGAATTTAAAAAAGAGGCACCCTCCACCAAAGAAAACGTGTGGTGACAAAACACAGCATTTGTGAGTGTTTGGATTACTTTCTAATCGGAAACAAATCTGGGATCAATAATACCAGCAAGGATTGGAGTTCAACTCTAGCAATTGAGTATTCTCATTTAGTTACATTACAACTACAGTGTCGAACAAAGTAAATATTTGACCATAATATTTGTCCAAAGGATGTTTGTTAAAGGTTTAATGCAAATATCAACTACCATTCAGATGACATGCCTGATGAGACATGGGTGGTTATTTTGGCTATATTCATATTTATTCGTGCCTACGTAGTATCTATTAGTAAATAACACATTAAAAGGCTAAAAATTTCTGGACCCGTGACGAACCAGGTAGAAACAAAAAGCATAGAATCTCCTAGCAAAACGATAGTACTATTTGTCTACCATCTACATCTCGCCAAGTGAGATATGGCTAGGTTTGCTTGCTAACGCAGTTCTTCAACGACATTCATGCAGTGGTATAACCAGAAATTCATATTGGGGGGTACAAAGTTTTTGTCTTGTAAATAAATAAGTAGAGTCACCGAGCCTTGCGCTTACAGAGGCCCCTGTGTCTCATACCATCTCTCTGGCTTCTCCTCTCTAACATCTGACTGCGACGACGCCACGACGTAGCAGAGATGCTCGAGAATGTAAGAGGCCCCGCGCTCTTCCCCAGCACCAAATGAAATTCTATATCAAATTCTTGGGGGTGCAAATGCACCACCCCCCTGGTTACGCTACTGCATTCATGTACATACAGACGCAGCAAGCTCCATTGTTCACTTTGGAAGATATAGCGCGATGAGTTGTGATATTCTGCACCAACACTGCCATTGTATCTCGTGGGAAACTCTGTGATAGGACAGGATATGTTGCGTTATCACTAGGAACAATGAGGCTGGCTAAATCTGTAGATCACAAAAAGCAATAAGGGTTTATCAAAGTCGCCTAATTGCAAACTATGCCTCAGATGGGAGACTTTGATAAATAGCCCATAAGGTCTCTTAAGGCTACTTTAATCATCATGCATTTCCCTACTGTACACTTTGTTCTTCATAGTGATTTACAGTTGCTTTTCCCACAGAAGTTAGAAACTCCCCATTGAGAAAGAAACGCTGCAATGGCAGAGCTTAAGTCTGCAGGTGGGGCGGCGACCCACTTCAATGTTGCCAAGGGGCATTTCGACACGGAGGTTAAGGCCATCGGCAATCGCGGACGAACCAGTGGTTGGGGTGTCGATGCACCCATATTCTGTAATTTCAGATGGCGTGGAGGTGGCGACCGGCTCAGTGACAAGTCGGCAGCAAGTGGCTGAGACGCGGTCACCATAGCCACCCAGCATTGGTGGTACATCGTTGACACGGGCCATACACGGGTATGGATGTCGGCATTTCCCCTCCCCCAAAAGGCTAGCAGGGACCTTGCCTCCTCGGGTGGGTGTGAGTGAATCAGCCTTGGGTACAGGGGCACAGCTTATGGAAGCAGCATTGTTCAGCATAAGGCAGGCTCTGTCCCCATTAGTGGCGCAGCTTAATGTCAAGGGCAATAGGAAGCACAAGCGATTATAATGGAGCGACAACGCCAACGTCTAAAATCTGACCAGCGGCAGTCGTAGCGCCAGCAGTAACCACAGCACATCAAGTGTCATAGCACGAGCGGCAGTTACAACTCCAGGCATAGCGCCAGCAACGGCTATAGTGCCAGCAATAGGCATAGGTTCCCTGCAGGTAGCTAGCAACACGACGCAGGGGTCTGCGGGGCAGGTCACACAGGTGGGATCACTACCTTCCGCACTTGACCTACCTCCTTTGGCATCCACGTCAGCTACACCGACTGAGGTTAAGAGGATGTCTGACGTGGTGTACAAGGACTCTTACATGGCCAGATGTAGCACGTTGGGATGACATTTACTTAAAGAGGTTAAGGATAAGATTTGGGCAGGGGAATACGTGGAGATATGACCTCTGCTTCCAGGCTATAGGGAAGTGTAGGCAAGGTCAACCAAAAAAGGGGAATCGAAGAAAGAGGACGTGGAAAGCAGGCTCTTTCCACACACCTTTCACAATTGGTCAAAGGCTTTAGTGATTCTGGCCGGCGTAATTGGGGAGAAGGAACCACATCTGTGTTCCACACTCTAAGTACCACAACATGATTGAGGAAGCATACCAAAAATACAGAGGCACGGGTTGGTGGACGTATGAAAAGCAGACAATCAATGGAGTCTCACAAGGGCGAGATAGCTTGGAACGTCAAGGACGTGGATCTTTATTTAGAGTTCATTTCTGGAGAAGGGGCGACCTCCTTTCGCAGGGGGAGCAGCGAAGGTAGGGGCGCATGGCGAACTAGCCTACCATGGGGGAACCATACACCACATAGCCACTCAGTCATCTGTTAAAGCGTTTAACCCGTCCAATTGCACGTTTGACAACTGTCGTTTCCGGCACGTCTGCTCCATTTGTAGCGGCCGCCACACACAGTCAAAGTGTTTTAAGAAGGGCACACACGGAGGTAGAGGTACAGGTCGGAAGATTGGCCATGATAACAGTTGGCAATTTTGCACCTTGGCTAGCAAGGTACCCCAATAGGGAGGCAGCCCAGCTACTTTTAGCTGGGTTTAAGGAGGGGTTCAGGATTCTGTTTGAGTATCAAGCAGGATCAGAGTGTGGACAGAATTGGAAAATCGGTCAGTATGCACAGTAAGTGTAGCTAGGGAGAAAGTTTGGAAGGAAATCGAATTGGGGAGAGTGGCAGGCCCCTACGATCCCCCCCCCTTTCCTAACCTCAGGATTTCCCCATTGGGGGTGGTCCCCAAAAAAGAGGCGGGGCCTATAGGTTAATCCAAACCCTATCGTACCCAGAGGGGTCGTCAGTAAATTATGGCATCGATCGAAAGTTGTGTTCGGTGACTTACGCAAACTTTGATCAGGCGGGAGCACTAGTGGAAAGGATGGGTAAATGGGCATTAATGTCGAAAACAGACATCAAATTGGCCAGTTCACCCAGAGTGTTTCCACTTGTTAGGCTGCATGCTCGAGGGGCAATACTATGTTGATCTATGTACGCTTTCTTGTTTTCATTTCGAAACGTTTAGCACCTTCCTGGAATGGGTAACGCGGAAAAGGGTGCAGATAGCTGGGGCCATGCACTAATTGGACGACTTCCTTTTTGTTGGCCCCGGGGGTTCAGATTTATGTGCAAGGTGGCTGTTCGAATTCTCAGCCATGGCGCATCAGTTTGGCGTTCTCTTGACCGACAAAAAGACGGTGCATCAAACAACCGTCCTTACTTTTCTGGGCATCGAGATTGACTAAGTGAGGATGAATGGAATACAGGCTACCGCTGGAAAAACTAAATCGCTTTAGGCAAATTGCTCCAGGAATTCATGGTCCTAAAAAAAGACCTCATTGCGGCATTTTCAGGCGCTGCTTGGCCACTTAGTCTTCGCAGCGTGAGTCATGCCGGCGGGAAGGGTGTTTTCTAGGCGCAGTTAAAACGTGGCAGCAGAGGGGTAAAACGTCCTAGCCATTTCATTCGGGTCACCGCTGAAATCAACAAGGACCTGGCGGTTTGACTGGACTTTTTAAGGGTTTATAACGGCAGAACCCTGTGGCGAGGGCGCCCAGCCAATAATACCAAGCTACAATTGTTCACAGACGCATCAGGTTCAGTCGGTATTGGGGCATACTTTAACGGGGCATGGTGCGCGGAACAATGGCCTCTCCACTGGAGGGTGACTGGGCTCATTAGGAACCTAACATTCCTAGAGCTATTCCCCTTGCTCGTCGCTGTGCGTTTGTGGGTTCCTTTGTTCGCAAATAAGAAATTCACCTTCTGGTCAGACAACCATGGGGTAGTAGAAGTGGTGAACAATTTTGGTACTGCTGCGACACACTTTATTCGAGCAAATACCCAGTATGTACCTGGCAGATACCTGGAATGCGCCGCTCCTCACCTCAGACAAGCCCCGTTGCGTTTGCCTTCCCAGCCATGGTTCATGCCTGGCTGACGGGCGGCTGATCTTTTAAATGATAATGATTAGGATTTAATAGGCTGCAATGCTTCGCGTGTCTACCAGATGGCATAAATTCATGAATTGTAATGCAGCCAGCGGGAATAAAATGCTTCAATCCCTGCCTGGAAAATACCTCAATACACTCAGGCAGAAAACAGTCACAAACCTCAATACACCCGAGTATACCCGAATTCGTGGGACTAGCCGAGCTCGAATAAAGTGTGTCGCCAGTGTACTGTCCCTACTGCGCAATTTTGTACTTTCATGCCTTCGCTTAAACATTCCGTTCAAGGCACGGCATGTCCCGGGGTTGCAAATAACATTGCTGATTCTTTATCCTGGTTACAGATGGCGCAGTTTCAGAAGCTGGCACCGGAGGCAGAGCCAAACGGCAGACCATGCCCAGTAGATTTGTGAGAACTTGCGACGATCCAGTGACAGAGCTAGTACGATCCTCTCTGCCTCTTGGTACGTGGGGGGGCCTATACGGTGGCTTGCCGCGATTATCAAAGCTTAGCGGGGGATCTGGGACTGGAGATGTCAGGAATAGGTACCTTACTGTCGTACGTTTTAAAGTTAAGAGCAAATGGTTGAACAGGAGGATCCATATGGAAAAAACTGATGGGGGTTTCCTTCTTCTTCAGGTTAGAAGGCAAAGAGCATCCGAGAAAGGCATTTATAGTCAAGAGAGTGTTAGCAGGGTTAAGGAGGGGGGGCGACATCGAAAGACAGCAGAAGGCAGGTAACACAATCAATCCTAGAGGGTTTAATGCAAACGGCAGAGCGTGTGTGTTTTTCCACTTATGGGGCAAGGCTTTTTCGGCTGATGTTTGTGTTGGCCTTCTTCGCAGCGTTGCGAGCCGGGGAGCTAGCTAGTCTGCGCATCACGTAGAGGAGAGGGAGGTTTGCAGCTCAAGGACGTAGGGGAGGGGTCTGTTAGGATGCACATTCAAAGGTCAAAAACAGACTAGCGGGGGAAGGGAGCTTGGATTTCATTGCTAGGTCTGCCAGGGGTCGTATTTTGCCCAGTCAACACGCTTAAGGAATACATGGAGTGCAGGCCAGGCGGGCAAGGTCCACTACTACTACACGTGGATGGGGTACTGTTCTCTAGGTTTCAGTACCTGCGGATTTTCCGCATGTGCCTTCAGCACCAGGGTCTAGACGAGTCACAGTACGGCACACATTCGTTCCGGATCAGGACGGCCACGGAAGAATTACGCGCAAGGCTATCCAGTAGCTGCGATACAGAAGATAGGACGTTGGAAATCGAATAGATTCTTACATCAGGCCCAAGTTAACAGGGGAATAGCTTTTATTGGAATAAACCTCCACCACCCTTATGCCTTCGCAGATTCCGCAGACGCATGGATCATCGAGGACTCACTCATACACTGGGCAGAGAAGCGAGCCCTCGAACGCCCATACGGGGGAAACCTCGGGTAGAGCACGGAGCATGCGAAGGTGTTATGGTGGGGAGGTAGGGGGCTGCGGTGGGTGAAATTGCTCCCATGGCTAATAGTGATGGCCAGAGATAGAAGAGCACCATGGATCCTTATTCTTCACGCCGGGGGCAACGACCTGGCCAAGCGATGCTACTTCGTGCTGGTCGATGCGATAAAGCAAAACCTGGCTTGCATCCTCGCCCTTTGGCTGGGAATTCAGATCATCTGGTCAGACACAGTCTGCAGGGCAGTTTGGGGGGCGCGCGTGCCCCGGGTGCAGTAGACCGAGCGTAAAGTTGAACAAAATGGTGGGAAAATTTGTGACGCAGTGCAGGGGGTGGCGGATAAGCCACTCTGATTTCAATTTTAAAATAGTCGGCCTATTTAGGGATGACGGCGTACATTTATCAGAGATTGGAGCAGATTTGTTCAACAACGAGTTGAAGAGGGTCTTAGCGGGTTTGGCGGTACGGGCCTAGTTTAAGAGGGTTAAATAGACCCGTTGGTGGCAGCAGTTTGGGGGGGTAAGTGCTTGTCCTTGCCAGACAGGGCTCAGGGATGATAAAATCTTGGGGTAATCGTAAGTGGGCAGCGTCAACTGAACGTGACTCCCAGGAACCCACTCGCGACAATAGCCGGCTCATGGGGGCTCGGCTAGCTACGGGGGCAGCAGGCCAAGGCCTGGCTTACCACCTTCACTTAACCCATTAAGCGAGCACTCTGGCAGGGACTAGCAGTTACTCTATTATTGTTTAATAAACAAAGCCGCTGCTTTTTATACCTCCAAACCGAGTCTGTCGTTACTTGTCTGTTATATGTGGGTATTGGTTAGCAAGGGGAGGGAAACAGGAGGGGGAGGGTCCCTCGCTGCCTCCCTGGTCATGCTGTGCCACAGTAGGAAATGCTTTTTGTAATCGGAGGTTAAGCTCATTTAGTTCTTGCGCTCTGAAAATGCACAGCAGCTGCTGAAGGCTTAAACACTGAAATAATATGGGATTTTGCTGAACTTTCTGAAGTGCTCAAGACAAAACCCACATGTGGTGGGAAAGGGTTAGGCTTAATTGGGTTCAAACCAACGTGATATTCTTCTACAGTAAATTATAGTAAATATACAGTAGTACAGTTGGGAAGCGTCCTCTAAACTTTCTGGGAGACATTACGACTCAACTAGGAACAAAATAGCAGTGCTGGTCCATCTTTAAATAAATTCTAATAAATGTGACAAAGAATAGAAAATAAAACATTAAACTTTACAACAGATTAAAAAAACCAAGATCAAGCATAAATAGCATTTAAATAGTAGCAATAATTTTAACATTACACCCTCCGATTGTTACTTCTTGTCCATTTGGCTTCTTCTTGGCAGTGAATAAAGTAGTTTTCATCTCTACAAACCTAGTGCCTTTCCATAGTGTAAGCAAGTGACATATCCAAAAGTAGATAGAAAGTGTAATACCAGTGATCATTTGTATGCCCCACACCAACTACCAGATACTGTGCACAAGAAGAGAAGGTGCAGCTAACCGAGACTTCGGTTACCTGACTGCAAAAAAAACTGGGAGCGTCGCCAGGCATTCCGCGTCTTAAGCGTAATATTTAGTTGGACACGTTTTGACGACTCTGAGATGTAGGGCAAAGGGAAAAAAAATTCTGCATAAACAAAGTTGGTCACAAGGCTTTATAAAGCAAAATCGCATAATGCTCAGCATTATTAAAAAGACATAACATCGCCCTGCTGAAATAGTTTTATTACTGACCTATTTAACTAAACAATAAGCTTTCAAAGTGCCTGCTTTTTAGGGACTTATTTAATTCTGTGTCAAATAATTATTCTTCACTGGGATTGTCAGACTTTCTTGCAATATGCAGAATCAAAATCTTCTAGTGTCATCCACACTTATAAATAAGATCTTCCCATTATAACACAACAAGAGAAATATACGCACTAGCATTACACACTATGGATCAAGTAGGGGTCGTAATTATTTACTGTAGTTAAAGAATAATTAATGACATTCCCCCTCTGTCACTAATAAATCTCAATAAGAAAATGAAGGGACGTGTGTCACAAGAAAAAATAAAGACAAGTCATCATATAAAAGATCAGATTTGTATTAGACATTAATACTATCCAAAATACTTACAGCAGAAAGAGTCTTCGCTATACACTGTATATAGTATACAGTATATACACATATGCAAAAAACGCCAAATAGTTGGAGAGAATACAAAACAAGTACAAAAACCTTCATACCAATATAAAAGATAATACAAAATATACCAGGCTGACATAAAGGCAAAAAAGACAACATTTTGAGGTAAAAAATGACCATTTGACCAATATGCCCTTTGTACAGTATATGTTTATATATATACTGTATAGCAAATGCTTTTTCTGCTGGAAGTTTCTTGGATTATATATCTGTCCAACACAAATATGTTTTTTTTTTAAATATATGATAACTTATGTCTTTATTTTCTCTTTTCTTGTAACATTTGTCCCTTCATTTTCTTCCTGTCCATTGTAATAACTAAACAGTGGGATAAATGGTAGACAGGGAAGAGGAAACTTTGCATGAGGAGGCCTAAGGCCGAGTCCCCGCTGGCACTGAGCGCGCTCATGCTTAGAGCAAGAGCGCCGGGTGTCCTGCAACTTGCGCGGGTGGGAGGAGGGGGGGCACAATTGCGGGCTATCTGAGCAAGAGGGAAAGTTTAAAATTTGTATTTGCAAAAGCGCTGAGCGTGTGTGCCCGCGCATCGCGTGAGCCGGAACACATACATATATATATATATATATATATATATACAAGTAACCGCGCCAAGCGCCGCCCGCTCAGCGCCAGCGGGGACTCAGCCTTAGACCCCCATCAGTTTGGGGTAACAGGGAACCGCATATCAGAAACATTTTTCTTTGCTCAGCAGGTTTATTTATTTATTAGGAAGGGATTTTAATTACGAGAAGAAAAAAAATCAGCGAGTGATTAGTAAACATTCATCCATTTTTTGTGGGGGAGGGTAAGTGGTCAGCTATTCAGATCAAAATAATAGTCGCCAGGCTTTCTTGTATACATTCCTATCACATTGAAGGCTACGGCTTAAAGGTGAAACTTAAATGATGGATGTGAAAAAGTGGTCAATAATAAAGCATCACCTTCCACCTGACTTTTGGCCAACCTTAAAACTACAAAGGTTTGCTGCATCAGGGAGTTCATTGATATTTCCACTCCCAGAAACACCTGCTGGATCCCAGAAACACCTGCTGGATCCCAGAAACACCTGCTGGATCCCAGAAACACCTGCTGGATTCCTCCTCACTGCTCCTTAGTGCAAAACAACCACTCTACTGGTGGTAGGTACATTTTATTCTGGACAGGCTTGGTGGCAGTATCTCTATTTTCCTGTATTCTGACTTATGTAGTCAATGCTATATTATAATAAAAACCAAATCAGAGGGGGGAGGGGAACCCATATACAAACAGGATCCACAGGGCCCTCCAGCAACCGGAGCATTTCTACTGTACAATGTACTAGTGATTTAGAAAGGAAAGCATTACCCTATTTCACAATGTATGTAAAGTCATTGAATCGTCCCAGGTTTCATCAGCACTGGATGGCAATGACTGGTACATCCCCCAAATCTCAGCTCTACTAAACAGTACGCTAATACAATAACAGAGAAAACAGGTTACATTGTACTCACCAAAGTGAGCTCTCTGGGATGTCTCTTGACCGTTTTCATGGGCTTTCTTAAATAATTGAGGCAGGACACTTTCGTTTTGTTCCTTGACATCTGAATCCAGAGACTACAAGAATGTTTGGAAACCCCCCCCAAAAATTTAAAATAGCAACTGTACGGTTGTTCTCACTGAAATTAATACTCATTTCAAACAACCGAAAACAAAACACTTTGGCCACATATGAAAATTTGTAAGATTTTATTACAGCCTTCAGACCATGCCAACTATACGGTCCCATGTAACAGCCATATATAGGCGTATGTGTATGTGTATCTCTCTCTCTCATTTTTATGTATATATATATATATACATATATATATATATATATATATATACACACACACACACACACACAA
Source organism: Ascaphus truei (assembly GCF_040206685.1). NCBI lineage: Eukaryota > Metazoa > Chordata > Amphibia > Anura > Ascaphidae > Ascaphus > Ascaphus truei. Next base: position 474,767,666 of record NC_134483.1, read on the forward strand.
AAACGTGTCATTTATTTAAAACAGTACTATTTGTTTAGGTTAAAAGGATATTAAGTGGAAGTATGGTATTAATGTCCCAGTTTAAACAGCATATGCAAAAAAAAATAAAAAAAATTCAATGCACGTTTAGATCATTCAATTTTTTTAAATTAATGTCATTTTCTGGCTAGAACATAACACAAAAACATTAACCCATTACAGCTTGTTTCTCAACAATAGCCATTCCCCATGTGGGAACACATCAATACTGTTTGGTTGTATAAGGTTACGCCATGATTTAAGGGTTACTGCAGATAAATGCAGAGATATTCCATTTGGCATTTACAGAACTATAATACATACAGACCACAAACTGTGAGTCTTCAATACTTTATTCCATGCTTATTTCTATGATCCTAGTTTATAAATATCCAAATGGCTTTACCCAATGCATGATCAATGCTTTGGCCTCCAATTTCATCTCTTCCTCAGAATCCTTTCCATTCACAGCAGATTCCTTCAGAGGGATACACGGGGTGAACGCCAAACTGGTCACAGCAGACATACCCTGGGTTACATCCCGAGGCTGCTCATCACCTAAAATAAAAGGATAACAAGATATGGAATAACTATATTGCCAAAGTAAAAAATGATTACACTGGAGAACATATCATCGTATATTTGTAAAGCTCCAACATATTCCGTAGTGTGGTACAAAGGGGGTACAGCGTGATATAAATTACATATACAGCATGACATACCAAATACGGACAAAAAGTCGCCAAACGATACAACAGGGCCCTGCTCAGAAGAGCTTACACTCTAGAGAACATATGCTCCTCTATTAGCACAGTGTATAACCAAATAAATATATAATCACTTCCTAGATATGTAATAAATAATAATTTATGGCATTGCTGAAAATGACTGAAAACTGTACGAGAGAAATGTTTGTTTCTAAACCAGATCCATTACACTCTTGATGACAAATCATTTGCAGCACAAAATCCTGTAAGAAAATGGCGTCTAATGGTATACTAACCTCCTGGTCCTGCCGGCGCTGAGTGGATCCTTTCGGTATTGACAGCAGAATCTATTTCATCCACCTTGGTTGTGTGATTCGTCTCTCCAGGGAAACCCTAAGCAAGAAGAGTGCAACATAAAAGTGATACCAATATAAAATACCTATGGATACCGGATTTAAAATAAATATCTTATTCTGCAGCACAGTACAATGTGGGTGCGAGGCCAATAACACCGTATAACAAAAAAAGTACCTATATGTTAAGGCAAACACAAGGACGGAGGCCCCTGACCCCGGGAGCTTATTATCTAAAAAGGTGAGGAGGGGAGACAATGGATAGTGTGTGCAAGTGGGGGGAAAGTTGCTCAGCATGGGTTTAGCCATCAATTTCGGGACTTGACATGTAAAAAACAGAATGGATCTTTTTGCCTCCTACCTGTACACCTGTACCAGATTTCTCACGCGCAATAATACACTCCACTTTCCTCCCTCTCCTTCACCCTGCACATTCAGTACCTCGCCAGATCCTGTCGTGCCCACCTCTGCAGTATTGCCAAAATACTCCCGTTCCTCACTGAACAATCCTTCACATTTTTTATTCACACATGTGATTATTGCAACCTGCTTCTAGTTGCATCCCCGCCCTGCGCTCTCCAGACCAGTCTAGATGCTGCTGCCAGGCTCATTCACTTCACCCACCGCCTTTTCCTTCCGCTGCCCCACTATGCAAATCAGTACAAAGAGTCCAGTTCAATACACTTGTGCTCACCTGCAAAGCTACACAACACTGCTAACCTCTATATCTCTGACCTTATTTCCAAGTACTCTCCCACACAGCCTACTCTCTCTGCTCACTGATCGGTCTATCCACCTCTCATTACTTCCTCTCGCTGCTGCCTCCCAGACTTGTCCCGCGCTGCATCCTAACTCTGGATTTCTCTACCACATGATCAGATTCCCCTACTGTACCATATATACATGTAAAAGTTCCATAAAAACACACCTTTTAAAGGAGATTTACCCAAAGCTTTCCTGCCTTTAAAAAAAAAAAAAAAAAAAAAATTTTATTTAATTTTTTTACCTTCACCCTAGTAGTACCTACCACATAATATAGACATACACTATGCAGGAAATATATATTCCGGACATATGAATATCCATTTCCAGTAATGAAAGGACACTATTGAAACGATGTCATATGTCCAAAAGAATATTAGAGCTGCTTCCATGGGGATTTTTAATGCACTGTAAATAATAATAACTTGCGTCGTTGTTCATGTGTAATAAAAGTCGCTTTAAGTACACTTGCGCGTAAGGACAAATTTTCAATAGCCCCATACCCCTTTGTCCGTGCGCTCGCTTCGCGAGTACAGACAGTTATTCTGCCCTACAGACCGCCGTAGTAGTGACGTGCTGATTCCCCTCGCCCAATAGGCAAACAGCAGCTCGCGCATGCGCCTGTCAGCACGTCCTGAACAGCAATACCGTCTCCCTACCTGTACCGCAGCATTGATAAGTGGGAAAAAGGTAGTGCTTCACTTTAAGTACATTTTCGCTTTACATACATGCTCTGGACTCACTGTGTACGTTAATGCGGGGTATGCCTGTATAGCTTGGTGCTTATTAACAATATACCTATAGGTTATGTCCTCCTTTAAGTTTAAGAATACTCACATTCTTGTGACTACTGTGTCAGTAATAATCCTTTTCAGTATGTACCTTGAGTGCAAGATAGGAGACCTAGTGTGAGTCTCTAATCTCCCACACTGTGTTGTTTTTATCTCGTATAATAAATAGATCATGTAAATTGATAGAGCAGGGTATGTGTCCCTTTACTTGTTTTGTAGGTAGGGAATTGCCCTTTGAAGATAGGCGCTCAAGTATGAAGGAAGCAGAGAAGTACAGGTTCCCATATTGGAGGCTTGTGCCCCTATGGGTTTCCCAAATTGTAGCCCTGGGACTAGCCTGGAGAAATATTGGAGCCCCTTGACTCATTCACTTGGTGAGCATCCCGAGGGAATAATGACTGGGGTACACTTAAGAGAATCCACCCTTGCCCCCCCAGCACTGAAGCGCTGAAGCGCTACAAATGGGACGGGCAGGACAAAATACAGAGGTCAATACCTTTCTAGCAGAGAGAGGTACGGGTAGCTCTTAGGATGTATAGTTATGTATAGCCAAAGAATGTGCCACTCCAGGACCACAGTAACACATCTGGGGAAGAACATGTATTCTATGAGATGTACAGTAAATAAAGACCACCTTGTTCATAACTATAAAGTTCCTAGCGCCCATCCTTTCTACATCAACACCCAGCTGGACAGACCCAGCACCCTGATAAGGGAACACCCCGAGTAAACCAATAGCAGAGACTGTCCGATATAAACTCCCTAGCAGCCGGGCAGGGAGGATTACAGGAATATTAGGGAGGTGTTTAGTATGTCATGTTCAAATGTGTATCAATGTTTTGGGAGAAAAATGTAAATCTAAACAAGTTTAAGCTTTCATCCCAGTGGTAACACGGACAGCATTCTTACCTTTAGTTCCTTGTATGAATTCGGTAAGTTTGATTTTGTGAAATTGAGCTCAATGCAAGCATCATCTTGCTTCAACACTTCAATGGGGGTGTCTACTCTGGCTACACCCTCAAACCTCTGAGAGCTGGTTAACGAGGGTGCAAATGTCAGGTTTCCACATCCTTTTTCCTTTTGCTCTTCCAACCCATTGAAGGTTTCTCCATTCATGCTAATTTTTCCATCTACCTAAAGGACCCAGATCAAATATTTAGAATATGCCAATGCAAAAATGATCAATTGTGCTGAAAGTGCAGTATGCAGATACTCCATTTTTGATTAACTAATCAAGAGATTAATTAAAATGGTCAATTATTTGGTGTCTCGTGATGCACATTCAAAGCAGAAGTCCCCCCATTATTAGAATTTATTTTGTTTACAGAATCGGAAACGGGGAATTCCCCAGACCTAAAAGTCAAATGAAAAATGACCACCCAATATAAAGTTACAATGTCACGCTCTGGTGACATTACGGCTTCCTATTGGCCCATTGGAGTGAGGCACGTATGACAGTTATATTGATTTCCCAAAAAGGGACCAGAAAAACCATCACATAAAAAGGTAAATGGCGTAGGAACTGGGGGGACACAGGAGATAATAGAATGGTTCAGCCCTGAAAAAAAATAAAAAGTAAATAAACATTTGGGTAAGGGAGATTGCTGCTTTAAGTTGCTTTCTGTTTGTTCATGATATGAAATTAGATTCTCTGATTGAATTACAGGTAGTCCTCGCTATCCAACTTTTCACTTTACAGCGAATGGCAAATCCAACGCTTTACAATGCAACCCTATGGGCGGGTTTTCGACGTCGGAATGCGCTATCCGACGCCTGAATGCGTTATCCAACGCTCACCGCCACTGATTAACATGGGACTCACTTTACAGTGGTTTCACTATACAACGCTACTTCCAGAACGGATTCTGTTGGATAACCGAGGACCGTCTGTAAGTATAATTTCAACTGTTGAAACAGAGGTTTCTTTAAATAAACTTAGTTCACTTTTTATTAAAAGTGGGACATTAAGTGTGTAACAAAGTAATGGTACTGAAGAGCTGGAATACCCCGTACCCGCTTGTGCCATCTCATTTTGACCACTGATCTTACCTTGAACGCCTTGAAGACATGCTGTGTGTTTTTGGGCTGGGAGTAAGGCTTGGGGGTCAGCATAGGCACTGCCTTTGAGACAACATTTTTGCTTGGTGACGTGCGACCTGCTGGAACCTTCGGAACAGATTCACTGTTGGGGACAATGGTTGCTTCCACTGTGGCAGTGTACTTTGGAGCTGGTAAAGACTCCTGCCTCAGGTATTTCAGCGGGTTTGGGTCCTCTGAAGAGGATAATAGGCTTGGCTCCATTGAATGGCTTCTTTCCAGAATGTTTGGCATCACTAAGCGCTCAAGAACAGCTTCACTTATTGTAAACCTTTCAATGTATTTCTGCAAGATCTTCTCCGCCTCCTCTTTAGACTTGGCATTTTTGTAGGCCTCGTGCAGTTCTTTCTCTCGACGTTCTCTTTTTGAGCGGGGGAGAAAAAAACGGTGAAATCAGACTGCAGTGGCAGTTCCAAGTGCAACTGCTTCAAACACAACATTTCTTGAAAATGTACAATAGCTGCCCTGTAGTAAAACCTTTGCAAATCCAGCGATATTTACCTCAATATATAAAACGAAGCAACTACACAAAACTTGAACTGAATTCTAAATAAAACCATGTTTGACAAAACCAAAACCTTAGCTGCAGATTTCCTATTAACCATTAAAAAGAATGTGTTCATCAATAAGTTAAATGTTACGGTCAAACTTTATGTATGTTTATCATGACCACATTAAACATGGTCTAACTTATAGTAAGACAATGTTACGATTATAGAAGGGACAGTTTGTTCTGCATTACAGGCACCCTTTGGAGCAAAAGGAATACATTAATAAACATGCAACCTACTTTTCTTCCACAATTTCCTTGTAAGTTTTGATGCTTTTCCTGCGTTCCGACAGGTCGCTCTCTCCACTAAGTAACCTCTCCATCTTTTTCCTCTCTTGCTCTTTTTTTATCAGGTCCTGTGAAGCACTTCTTCTGCGAGTCTTCCACCGCGCTAGGTCCTTCAATGTTGGGGTTTAAGAAAAGAAATCAATATGCACATAAATGGTCTTGGCGTTTAGCCTCATGTTGATGAGAAAGTACAGTAATGGAAAAACATGATACACTTGAGAATCATGATGTACATAAATCTTACTAGGGTTTAAACAGACCACTCTTATTTGTAAGCGGCAACAAAAAAAAAGTGAATAATTGCAACTATTTTTTGTAATGAAGACTATAAAGAAACACAGAACATTTGATTTTGTTTTCTTCTAACATTTTTGGGGCGTAATGCACCATTTGATCTCAGAATACAGCAGCTATGGCATGGCTGCATCCTTCCATTATCTCTCTGCTTCTTGATTAGCCAGAACTGTATTTGTCTGGAAGCAAAATGTGTATTTCCCAACACTAGATGTCAGAAGAAATAACTAGGCAAAAATCAATTCAACTGCGGCTCACAAACGATTGGGAAGGTAAATCACAGGCGCAACGTATATATATTCATGAGAACAAAGCTCCCAAGTCTCTAAACTCTGCACCACTTCTGCTGCAACTCACTTAATGCACAAAATGCTAAAATAATAATGAAGTTAGTATCTATTATAGACCATCTGCATTGTAGAATTTCTAATACAGGTAATGTCTTCAAAAGAAGGTGTTCAGAATACAACCTGTTGGCAGATGACCTAAAAAAAAAAAAGGGAGTTCAACAGTTTGCAATGCAGACTTGCTTGTGTTGTGCCGTGGTTTTGTGGCCCAAAACAGGAGAAAGTTAGAATGGTTCACATATGAACAAACCATGGAATAACTTACATCCTGCCACGTGTCATCTTCTTCCTTGAGTTGGTCGTTGACGCTCTGCAGGAGCTCATGGTGAACCCTGCTGTGGGGCAGCATACTTGCCTCTTCTTCATACCTCATGTCACACATGCTTATACTCCTGCATAGTAAACAATAGTACAACATTTAACTACAGCTTTGATTTTGTTCTCTGGTACTTTTCTTCTAGACATTGGCCACAGGATGGTGCTAAGAGACAAGAAAACTCTCATGCTGTTTTTAGTTTAGAAGAGATTGTAAGAAAGCACATGTCCATGTTAACCACACATTAGAAAAGTTATGGTGGGTAAAAAAAAAAGTGACAAACCCTCCACCGTATAGTCAACAGTAAATAAAAAATACCACTTGTGGTGCATTTGCATGTCTCAGAGAGGTCTGCAACCCTATCTTTCAAATTATCGCTTAGCAAACAGTGCTTCTGGGTAATAACTGTGCTCATTTGCATGTCAATACCCAAAATCCATGACTGCAGTGAAAGCACTGTTTGCTATGCAAAAATGGGGAAAGACAGGTTTGCAGACCAGTCTGAGACATGCAAATGCCCCACAAGACATATTAACCATGAAACACAAGTGCAGTATTTCAAAGCTATCAGTGCCTTGATCCCCAGCCATGGCCTTTAAGGAAGGCTAGATGGATATTTGCTTACACATTCAGGTGACCACAGAAGTATTAGAATTGAGATGGCAATAGTAACCATCATTGCTTTGCGCCACCCAAGTTCCTGCGTGTGATCTTGGTGGCGAACACTGGGTGGTTATTTCCCCACAAGCATGTATATTGGCTCTTCCATATTGTATCAGCGAAGATGATTTAGTAGTTTAAATAAATTTGTGTTTTTGTTTCACAAGATCAGGAAAAAAATAGTCACATCTTTTTGCAGGATACATATGGAGAGGAGAAACATTTGGGACCCGATTTTCCAAACAACTAGTGGGCACAGTAGAAGCACATGTAGAGTTGAAGGCTTTCAAAATGGTACTCAACTTTGCATAGGAAGGAAAATCCACCAGATTTTGTTTGAGGGGGGGGGGGGGCGGATGGGGGGGGGGGGGAAGCCACTCCAAGCTTCATTAAAAGCAAAATAGTTAGTTAGTAAGACAGAGAATGTATTATTATTTTTAAGTAAAGATAAATTCAATGCTTTCCCAAATCACCATACTTTACATCACCAATATACAGAGTTCATAATAATATGACTGCAGAACATGGTGTTTTGTTTTGTGTTGGTTAAGATGCTGGTCTTCAACGCACAAGTTGGTTGGTTAAATTCATCCATTAAAGTACCTCAGTGTATTATGAATGTAGAGCTAAAGTACTACATAAAAAAAAAAATATTACTATTCATCGGAGATGGTCACCCATAACATTTTTCATGCTCAATGCCACCTACAGTACACGACAAATATCCAATGCTGAAGAATGCAATGACATACTGTAGGAGTCTTGGCTTCCACTGCGAATCAGTATTAAAACTGCAACAAAAACATTGTACGGTATACACAGGCAATGATCCTGGACACATCTGTGCAGAAAAGCTTGGCTTTGTTTTATCCCAAAGTGAAATATTTCCAACTATGTACCACCAGAGAGTAAGACACACACCTGCATAAATAACGTCATAACTAATGTACAATTTCACATTGCATGAAACTGTCATACATGTTTATGCTGGCAGACACTATTGATATAGTCTGCCAATGCAGGATAAACTCCTTTACCAAGCAGAACGCATGAGATCACTCAGCAAATGTATATAGTCTTCTTGCAAGCACAGAAGAGAAACTAAGATATGGTCTCCTGCTTTAAGGAACAGATAATAAACGCATTTATTAAACTGTTTAAACAAGGACACTGTACCTGAAAATCTGTAAAATATATGTTCGTTGAAAGACATGGGTGTCTAAAGAATACAAATTGCATTCACACATATTTAGCAACTTATAATGCTTATCTAAACTAAGAAACATACTGTGATATATTACCACTTGCAATAATTGTAGGTGCCATCTCTCATGAAACATATGGACGACATGTAGCTTTCACAGCCCCATATCCACGAAAGGGTGCTAAAATTCGAGCATGTCTAAGTTAAGGCGTGCTAAAGTGTAGCACCCCCTTAGTGAATATGGGCCAGTGTCTCTGCAATTGGTTGTTAGAGGATAAGCCAATTCATAAGGATATCTTCCATTAAAAGGCAGCTAGAGTATATGAATTGGTTAAGACGGCTCACAGGAGATGTGCAGCTTTTTATGAAGGCAGCCATATATCATGCTATGTGCACGAGGATATCAACGTTCTCCTGAAGTTGCCTACTTGTTCTTCTAATCTATTTGGTTAACATTTGTAGACCTTTCAGTGCTGATGAGGCCACAAAACATTGCGCGGCAATGCACTGCCATAGCGGGGTGCAGATAAATGACCCCGTTGTACACAGTACATATAGGTGGCAAAAGATAAATGCTAAGCAGATTGCTTTATGAATCAAACATTTAAAAGTTGGTGGTGCAGAAGTGGATAATTACTGGAGATGGCTATAAATGAGCAACTGAAGTCAGTCATCTCAACTTCTTGCATTCATTTTAGGATACAAAAACAAAACCGTAAACATACACAGCTGCAGTATGAGAGGCAAAGCAAATGCTGAAAATCAAGCCAACTACAGTGGCAAATCCCATTGTGTAGACTACAAAGCACTGCAACATAAAGTAAGATAAGGGAGTACATGGAATTTGGACTCCTTTAGAAAGATATCAAGCCCTGGTAGCCCCTGCAATGTGTTGTATGAGCATCTGGCTGCCAAGACCTTTGCTTTGTCCTGCTCTCTTGAAAAATTATTTGACTTGTTCCATTACTTCGCATCATGCAACTACAGTAGTTTTAGTTCTGCTTGGGCTGTAGAACCATATTTGCCAAGCGGTGCTATTCCAAAACACATCTGGCACTGGAAGAACTCTTCAGGCCCATTCCCCTCAATGGATGGTAGTGTCTCCCGGCACGGGCAGTTTCTTATGGAATAGCAGTGTAGTAAATAGGGGTCTCAATAATATACTGATAACGACGAGTTGTGTGTATCTTCTAGGCGCTGTCCGAGTCTGGAAAACAGTTAGTACATGCTAAGGGGATTTGTTTAAGGTACTGGTCCTTAATCATTAATATAGTTTACTGGTCCACAAAAGAAATGTAGTAAACCGCTGCACTTAAATAGGACCACAAATATAATAGCTAAATGACAGTAGTAATTTTTATACATACACAGTCGTGTGAAAAAGAAAGTACACCCTCTTTGAATTCCATGGTTTTACATATCAGGACGTAACAATCATCTGTTCCTTAGCAGGACTTAAAATTAAGTAAATACAACCTCAGATGAACAACAACACATGACATATTACACCGTGTCATGATTTATTTAACAAAAATAAAGCCAAAATGGAGAAGCCATGTGTGAAAAAATAAGTACACCGTATGATTCAATCGCTGTAGAACTACCTTTAGCAGCAATAACGTTAAGTAATCGTTTTCTGTATGACTTTATCAGTCTCTCACATTGTTGTGGAGGAATTTTGGCCCACTCTTCTTTACAACGTTGCTTCAGTTCATTGAGGTTTGTGGGCATTTGTTTATGCACAGCTCTCTTAAGGTCCAGCCACAGCATTTCAATCGGGTTGAGGTCTGAACTTTGACTGGGCCATTGCAACACCTTGATTCTTTTCTTTTACAGACATTCTGTTGTAGATTTGCACATTAAGTACTATATTATTCTTATTAGTACCCTGGTTTAGTGGTTTGGCTTATTTTATTCATTGCACCTGCATTTGAGCGCTTTAGCCACTTTCCACATTTGATTAGCAGCACCTGTCTGCTACTTAGCATCTTAATTCCTCTGGAAACAGTAAGTGTGTACTTAGTTTTTCACACATAGCTTCTCCATTTTGGCTTTATTTTGTTAAATAAATCATGACACGGGGTAATATGTCATGTATTGTTGTTCATCTGAGGTTGTATTTACCTAATTTTTAGACCTGCTAAGGAACAGATGAATGTTATTATGTCCTGATATGTAAAACCATGAAATTCAAAGAGGGTGTACTTTCTTTTTCACATGACTGTAAATAGATGGCAGACAAAGCAAAGCAATAATCAGACACATTGATGTGTCACCTTAAACTCAACTGTCTTTACTTTTAACACTTGATAAATCATTTGGGACTGGGTCCACACAAGATGTATTTATTGGTGTATTGGTTTTAGGCAATCTCAAAGGGACAAGAACCATGAAAACACCACTGTAAAATGTAGCATCCTAAGACAAAATGTGTTACCTAGAAGACGACAAAATGTAATCAAAGTTGTTAGTATAATTTTTTTTTAAGTGTTTCCTCTTTTCTTTCATAAATGATCAATAATAACCTAATGTCCCTTGCTATTAGCATTCAGTATTTAGTCTGCCCGATCAATCTCCAATGTTGGCTTCCCACCTCTTTTCTGACATGGACTACCTCCGTTCTCAAAAGACAATCACTTCGTTATATCTTGGGCCGTCCTCTGGGATGCCCTTTATTATGGGACCAGCTAAGGACCGCCGCTCTTGCACCACAGGAATTCCCAGACAGCCAAACCAGCATGTGCTTTTTCCAATGCCGCTCCATATTCACCAGAGCACACTGAAAACCATCAATAAGGGGCTTTTGAAATTAAAATCGACATCCCAGGTACTGGGCTGTCTTGAAGTGTGACAATGTGTGAAACCTCATTTAGAAGGTTTGACTTGCGACCCTTCTGAACGTTATTCAGTGCCAACTTGCAACAGGGAATTTCAGGCGGCGGAAGGCAGCGGCGGCAGAGGAGGAAATGTGTGGTTGGCTGCGGCAGAGCCTTCCCCAGCGGTTTTACCAAGATGTGCCAAATTCCGATTGACCTCACCGCTCGATTGCAGTCAGGTAAGGAATTTTAACTGTGGGAAGAGGGGGTGAGAGAGGATATGGGGGGGAGGGAGAGAGAGGATGAGGGGGGGAGGGAGAGGATGAGGGGGGAGGGAGAGGATGAGGGGGGGAGGGAGAGGATGAGGGGGGAGGGAGAGGGTGAGGGTGAGGGGGGAGAAGGGAGAGAGAGGATGAGCGGAAGAAGGGGTGGTGTCAGAGGAAGATGGGGGGTGAAAGAGAAGGGGGTGAGAGATAGGCGGAGGGGGTGTGAGAGGGGAGGGGGTGAGAGGAGGTGGGTGTAAGAGGAGGTGGGTGTGAGAGGAGGTGGGCGTAAGAGGAGTGGAGGTGAGAGGAGGAAGAGGTGAGACGTATGGGGGGGGGGTTGAGCGGTGTAGGACGTTTGGCCGCGAGCGCCATCGCCATCTTTAAATGTCCTCCGATCTCCCCAGCTGCAGGCCCCTCACCTGGCCGCCACTCCAACCGCAAATTTTCCAGCTGAAAATGCTGTCGGAGCGGCGGCTGCATGAGATGCCCTGCGGCGGGGCAGATCTGAGCCCATTTGAAGATGACGCAAGGCAGCGAAACGAACTGCGGCGAGTACTGTAGTTCTGGTGGTGGACAATGGGTGGCAATTTTGACGCAGCCAAACGTGCTATTCCAGTGAGAAAGGAGGAGAGGGATGAGAAAGAATGGGGAGGGGGGGTGAGAGAATGGGGAGGGGGGGTGAGAGAATGGGGAGAGGGGCAGAGAGTACATGGGTATAACACCAAAAATAAAGGGCCAAAAATTCAAGGCTTCAGCGTGAAAGGCTGAAGATTTGCCTAGGTGCCGAATTCCCTTGCACCAGCCCTATATACTTGTGCTGAACCTCTATGCCTTACTTATGAGTGCAGGGCGCCCCAGAGTCATTTAGGGCCGAACCAACGGTTGGGATGGCTTCTGGCCAGTGTATTCTCTCCTAATAACAGTAGTAATAAGTGTAGGTAAATAATGCACCTACCTACACAAAGGGTCTTCTGGCGCGAAAACACACGGTTAACCATTTTAATTCCTCCTCCTGAAAGATGCTTGGGTGCGTCACATTTTCCCATTCCATGTAAACGTTTTATTGCAACAATTTCTATGCCTTTTGTAATGTGTTTTCAGTGTATATTTCAAGTAATTGAAAGAAAAACTTCCTATGACCCCAGTGGCGGATTTAAAAAAAAGATGCTGCCCTTAGGCACTTACCTGATGCCGCCCTCCTCCTCCAGCATAATTTGACACCACGCTTCCCATTGCCATGGTAACGCGACACCGTGTGACATCACGTTGCCAGCCGCGTGTGCGCAGACGACAAGGGACGATCTATTCCGCTCCAAAATTTTGCCACCCTAAGCCTGGGGCTATCGGGCCTAATGGGAATTCCGCAACTGTATGACCCTCCATTCCCTCTCATCTATACGTGTTTCTCTTTGTCTCGTGTCTCTTACCCTCTTAGTTTCCCCTCTCCATTCCTCTGCACTGTTCCAATACTTCATGTTCCCCCCTCTCTTTTCCCCATGTGTTTTATTAGCCGCTGGTTTCTCTCACACTCTCCCACAGGCAGTATCCTTGCCTCTCACACACACACACCCACACCCACACCCACACCCACACACTTAGGCTAGGTTCCCAATGCAGCCGGCGGCGCCCGTGCCTCCCACCAGCCCCTTACCTCCTCCCTAGCTGTCCCCAGTCCCTCCTCGCTCCCTGGCTCACTGCGTACTGTGACGCGTCAGCCATCAGGGGCTACAACAGGACTGTGTTCCCGTGCGGCAACGCGTCACATGGTGCGCCAGGGAGCCAGAGACTGGATCCGTATCAACCAACCACATACCAGGTAATGATAACCAATGGGAGCACACACACATACAGTGACACACACACACACACACACACTTATTGCTTAAAATAAATAAAAGATGTGGGGAGAGGGAGACCTTTAGGGATAGAGCTTGGATCTTGTGGGTTTCACCGTGGATAGAATGAACTGAGGGCTGAACCGGCGTTATGGCCACACCCCTTAGTCATGGCCACACCCACCTGAAAAAAAACCCTGCCTACAGAAGCGCTTTGCACGCGCCGGCAATCTAAGTGCCTTTGGGAAGCGCGCGGGGCCTCTGTAAACCCAGCGCCCCCCGCAGACAATCCACCATCTTTTCACTAAAATAGAGACATATTTCTTGCAGTAAACTACGATAGAGACAGCAGCACCATGTGTTGTTTTAATATTTGTATTTTTTATTCACTTAATGTAGTCATTACATGTAAAATGTAAATTAAAAAATGTAAATTAGCCTAGGAGTGCACCAAGTAAATGCACTTTCTTTTGATGATTCGCTAACCTTGTTAGTTACAGGCATACCCCGGTTTAAGGACACTCACTTTAAGTACACTCGCGAGTAAGTACATATCGCCCAACAGGCAAACGGCAGCTCACGCATGCGCCTGTCAGCACGTCCTGAACAGCAATACCGGCTCCCTACCTGTACCAAAGGTGTGCGCAAGCAGGGAGACTATAGAGCCTGTTACAAATGCCTTATTTACATCAGTTATGCACGTATATGATGATTGCAGTACAGTACATGCATCAATAAGTGGGAAAAAAAGGTAGTGCTTCACTTTAAGCACATTTTCGCTTTACATACATGCTCCGGTCCCATTGCGTACGTTAATGCGGGGTATGCCTGTATTCATTTATTTGTGTCTACATTTTGAGTACATAGGTTGCACCCATTGCCATCTCTGGGCAATTAGGCATCACCTAAAAAATTGATTGAGTATTTTTCTATTGGAATCTAGTGAACGGTGTGTCCTCTGTTGTGTTGAGTTCCAATAAAACACTATTTTTACAGTAGTTTTTTGCTTTCTTTTCAGTAGGGATTGTGGCTTAAACACCTGTAGTATTGCACAGAACAGAGCCCCACTACCTGCTACTTAGCACAGTATTTGGTAAGTTGTACACGTATTTGCCAATATGCCATACAAAGTACTTTAGGGCGAGTATTTATTTTTGAATGTTCTGGCTTTGACTACCACGCAGAGTATGGTGGCATGCAGAAAGGCCTATTTGATTTTGATCTAACATACTTCAACTTCAGTCCTCAAGCCCCACAACCCCCCCCCCCCTCCCCGACAGGCTTTTAGGATATCCCTGCTTCAGCACAGTTGGCTCAATCAGAAGCTTAGGTCTGGATTATAGTGCGGATTATAGTGCGTGCCTGCGATGTCACGAAACTTGTTCACCCTCATTGGCTAAACAGCTCACGTGACGCACGGCGCGCGAAAAGACAAAAATGTGTATTTTCAAAAATCTGTTGCGTGGTTGCTCTTTACCGCGTGCGCGCACTATGGGCGGCCTCATAGCGTTCCTGCATTTTGTTTGCAACGTGCTCACTATAATCGCGGCCTTAGTCGAGGACCTGACCTGTTGGAGGGCGGGAGGGGGCTTGAGGACTGGCGTTGTTTTACTTCCATATCAAAATACATACAAATCCGTTCTTTTTGGTCTTGCACATCAAAAGGCCAAACAAGAGGTTGTGTTGAATATAAACTTTTCAAATTGCCTTATCTCCTTTGTTTTTTATGATCTAAGGTCCTTTCTATTTGTATGTTTATGTGCCCATTTGATATGATGCTACTGCCAGAGAACACTTTTTCCTAACATTTCATTCGGAAGGACTTATATTTGTGAATATGTTTATATAAAGTACAGATGGATTGGGTTCTTCCATCAACAAATGGTCATTTTATTTACGGGCTTTCAGCATAATTTTCAACACAGGGAAGGCATCTGAATAAGATCCCAGTGAGTCAGGAAGATTATGGATAGGCAATCAATTAAGCTTAGTGTGCTGTTGGTTTCACAAAGTGTCTTTAAAGACTTACTTACAAAAATTCCCTCCCAGAATACATTTATATTCACGTCCATTTACTAATGTAGCCTTGATCCCCTCCAAGCAGTCTTGATCTTCACAAATTTCTGTACCAAGGAGTTAATGATATTTGTATCTCTGTCTGACTTGTGTGGTTTCTATGGCAATGCTTGATGACCATTTTAATTCATCCCTGAAACCGTTTAGAGCTTGCCAAGTAAAAAAATGAAAAATAGCACATAGGGGGAGGTGTGTGTGTGTGTGTATACAGTGTATATGTATATAAATAAATCAACAGGGTTCATAGGGGTGACGCTAGCAATTTCAAAACTATATATATATATATATATATATATATATATATATACAGTGTTCGACAAACCTATACATTTGCTCGCCCCGGGCGAGTGGATTTAACCCCCGGCGAGTAAATATTGGCCCAAGCAGCACACGTTTGGTACTAGGTGGCGAGTAGATTTTCTTGTGTGGCGAATAGATTTTTTGGTGATTTGTCAACCACTGTGTGTGTGTATATATATATATATATATATATATATATATAAAGCAGAAAGTAGCCGTGTTAGTCCAGTTGCGATAGTGCAGAATAAATGAGTTCTTCAGTATTAGGTGATACCTTTTTTATTGGACTAACAATTTATGTCATAAATATGACATAAATTGTTAGTCCAATAAAAAAGGTATCACCTAATACTGAAGAACTCATTTATTCTGCACTATATATATATATATATATTAATATATATATTAATATATATATATATATATATATTATATATAATATATATATATATATATATTATATATAATATATATATTTACACATTATATATAATATATATATTTACACATGTATAGATCATTGATTATAGTGGCACTCGACTAAAAATGGTGTACTACCCGGGTGCTTTAGCTGCCAAGAAATTGGGTCTAATAGAGAGTACAGTAATAGCAGGCACATCAGGACTTATGCAAATTTGCTAAAAAGTTTATTACGAAGGTCAGCGTTTCGGCTCTCCAAGGAACCTTAAAAATGCCTCCTTGGAGAGCCGAAACATTAACCTTTGTAATAAACTTTTTGCAATTTTGTTTAAGTCCCGGTGTGCCCACAGACACACACACTTTCCCCCCCCCCCCTCTGTTTATATACATTAGTAATTCAAGCAGCGCAGATTTGAAAGAAGATCTCGAACAGCCTGCTGTAAAGTACAGGGTGTCAGACAGCCGCAAAGTGCCCAGCAAAAGAAGAAACTGAAAATACAAAGCAAAACATTGGAAAACCTTTCTGCAGAGGCACGCCATTTCGCACATGATGTAGATAATGAAAGAATTAAACAGTGGACTGATCTACTTCTCATGTTGGACTGTGTATAACCAGGAGTAGGGATAGGCATTGTTGGAAGGGAAAATGAATTCTACTGTATATTGGACGATCACAACATCCCACTTGATACAGTCAAAGACTGTGGGAAAGCCCAACACTGCGTATGAAATCAACCCTTACCTCTCCCGGTTTAGGTTTTACAGTTTTGGTGTTAAACTGTATAGTACCCTTAAATATAATTACATGCCGTAACCTCTAAAATTACTACATTTTTTTCCTTTGGCTTGTTGTGCTTTGCATTTTAAGAATAAAAGAAAGGGGATGAAAAAAAGCAAGCAAGAAATAGCAAGACATTTGGCAACAAGTACTGATTAGTCTCATGCTCAACGTTCCTCTTAAGTAAAAATGGAGGTGTAAGTCACAATTAAAATGGCTTAGTTTCCCATAGGCAATTACAGGTCAAGAATGCAGCACATCTCAAAGGTGAACTAGCTGTGTAAGGACTATTAATAGATCATGGACACATGCACTAGTTGGTTATAAGAACTCTCCAAGCACAGGAAACCACTTACTCTGCGTCATCAGACAGAGCAGCTCTTGGGCTGAATCTACAAGACCAAATAGAAAATGAGCATTGTCAAAATATTAAATAATCAACTGCGCAGATTATTGCAATTATTAAAAACATGAACACTGTATATTGGGGTATTTTGTATGTGTCAGGCATTTATTGTAACTCAACAACGATGGTCTTACCGATACCAGCTTAATTTCCAAATTCAATTCCTCTATATCCAATTGTACACAAATATTGATATTCCCTTATTGCTATAGACATTTTATGTCCCGTCCAAAATCCTTAACACAGAAGGCCTTGTGCAGAATACAATAAGACATGCAACGGTTTTCAAGAGTCTCTAAACAACTGCTACTCGAAGATCAAAGAAACCTTAAATATTGGAACCCTCAATATAAATTGTTCCGCATTAGAAAATCACAATGGCAAACCTAGCACTATCGGTGCAACGGGTTTACTTTTAGGAAGGGTATATAGAGGGAGGGTGGAAGGAAGGAAGACAGAGACAGGGGGAGAAAAAATAAATAAATTATACTGCACCGACACACTTTATTCGAGCAAATACCCAGTATGTACCTGGCAGATACCTGGAATGCGCCGCTCCTCACCTCTGACAAGCCCCGTTGCGTTTGCCTTCCCAGCCTGGGTTCATGCCTGGCTGACGGGCGGCTGATCTGTTAAATGATAATGATTAGGATTTAATAGGCTGCAATGCTTCGCGTGTCTACCAGATGGCATAAATTCATGAATTGTAATGCAGTATATATATATATACTGTGCAGTATTGCAGCCAGCGGGAATAAAATGCTTCAATCCCTGCTTGGAAAATAACCCAATGCACTCGGGCAGAAAACAGTCACAAACCTCAATACACCCGGGTATACCCGAATTCGTGGGACTAGCCGAGCTCGAATAAAGTGTGTCGCCAGTGTAATTAAACAAAAAAAGGTAGGCAGGCGCCAGGAAGACAGAAAAGAACCTAGCTCAGGCGTGGCCAACTGCAGCCCTCAAGGGCCATTAACAGGTCAGGTTTTAAGGATAACCCTGCTTCAGAACATTCTCAGTTAACAACCTGTTGGGGCCCTTGAAGACTGGAGTTAGCCACTCCAGAGCTAAAAGGATGATGTCCTGAGTCATTGAAGGGTTCTGATGTAAAGCGAGCATACCGTATGTGTATACAGCTAAACCCCGTTATAACGCGGTCCTTGGGGTCCACAACCCAAAGACCGCGTTACAACCGGGGTCGCGTTAAAATTTCACCAGCATCAGCTCTGGAGCTTCCTCATTACAGATTTAAATCTCCATTTTGCCGCCTTACCAGTGCGCTCCTCTTCCTGCTGTCCACGTGCTCATATCTCTCTGCTCTCTTGCCGTCGTATGCCATTGTTTTTTTCAAACATTCAATTCAATGCTTTATTGACTACCAGACACAGACACAAATAAACATTAATACATTTTGTACAAAACACATGCAGGGATTGAACTCGGGACCTTCTGATACCAATGCATTGCCTCTTACCTCTACACCATAGGCTTGGTGTTACAAGACAGAACCTATAAATATATTTATCCTCTACAACACAAGATACATGTCAATGTGAAATGTGAATGTGAAATCTTAAGTCTATTTCTAGCTGTCTATGACATCACACAGTTCTGTGGTCTAGTGGAAGAACTTCTTACCACCATATGCAAGGGTCTTGGGTTCAATTCCTGTATGAAATGGTATAATTAACTTTTTTAATAAATTATTATTTTAATTATGTTGTATAATTTATAAATATATAATTCTTTATTATTCTTTATTAAATAATAATTATTCATTAATCAATAATGATGTATTAATAATAATTCATTATTAATCATTCTTTATGATTAATTATGTATTATTAATAAGTATGATGATTAATTATTATTAACAGTTAATTAACTAATTAATAATTATTACTAAATACTTAATAATAATTATTAATACTTACTTATTAATGAAACGTATTAATACTTACTAATTATTAATAATTAGTAAGTATTAATAATTGTTATTAATAATTAAGTATTAATAATTATTATTACTAATTGGGTGGTAATAATTATAAAGTAATTATTAATACTTAATTATTAATAATTAATACGTTTCATTAATAAGTAAGTATTAATAATTATTATTAAGTATTTAGTAATAATTATTAATTAGTTAATTAACTGTTAATAATAATTAATCATCATACTTATTAATAATACATAATTAATCATAAAGAATGATTAATAATGAATTATTATTAATACATCATTATTGATTAATGAATAATTATTATTTAATAAAGAATAATAAAGAATTATATATATATAAATTATACAACATAATTAAAATAATAATTTATTAAAAAAGTTAATTATACCATTTCATACAGGAATTGAACCCAGGACCCTTGCATATGGTGGTAAGAAGTTCTTCCACTAGACCACAGAACTGTGTGATGTCATAGACAGCTAGATATAGACTTAAGATTTCACATTGACATTTCACATTGACATGTACCTTGTGTTGTAGAGGATAAATATATTTATAGGTTCTGACTTGTCACACCAAGCCTATGGTGTAGAGGTAAGAGGCAATGCATTGGTATCAGAAGGTCCCGAGTTCAATCCCTGCATGTGTTTTGTACAAAATGTATTAATGTTTATTTGTGTCTGGTAGTCAATAAAGCATTGAATTGAATGTTTGAAAAAAAAAAAAAAAACCCTATGACGGGACAGGCAGAGAGATGAGCACGTGGACAGCAGGAAGAGGAGAGAGATGAGCTTTAAGAGGAGAGTGTAAGGCGGGAAATTGGAAAATTTGAGATGCAGGTAAGCCGGCAAAATGGAGGCTTTCAATTCGGGAGCCATGCTCAGACCGCGTTATAACCGATTCGCGGTATAGCGAGGCGCGTTATAACGGGGTTTAGCTGTAAATCTAAATAATTGACTCAATATACTAGAAAATGCACCAATTCATTTCTATATTACATTTCTCAAACCCTTTCTTCATGAAATTTAAGAAAAACATTTATAGGTAAATTACAATATCTAAAACACATCAATATATGTAATTTGGCTTAAATAAAAAACTCAGTTGGCCAACTTCTTTTTTTATAGGAAAGATCGCATGTAAATTTAAACCCATGACTCTAAATGGTACAGTATGTTGGCTTTGTATATTCCAGCACACATTTGGAATTTTAACTTGTGTCACACTGAAAAAGATGAAGAATTCACTCCAATTAATTCAAATGATCTAACCTCAATACTTCATGGTCACATCTTTCAAGAGTTTTCTGGAGTTGGGAATTTAGCCCTGTACAGTTGGGGTTCACCTTTGCACTATTGCTCTGAACGGATTCACATGTTTGAAGGCAAGTCAAATCATCTCTTAGTTCAGTAATCTGCTCCTCGGTTTCATTCTGATGGAAGGGCTTTGTAAGATTGTCAAACATGACGGGTGCAAGAGTTTGGGGAGGATTATTTGACATGGAGCTCGGTGGGATGGAGCTAAGGGAGTAATGTCAAAGTTAGTTACCAACGCTATGTTGTATTGTACAATCTTGAGCACAAAAAAAAAAAAAATCTTCCAGGAGTAAGACTGGCAACACTTAAATATAAAAGTAATTTACACATGTTCTTACTCTCTCTGCCTAATACAACTCCTCAACGTAACGCTGCAGTAATCCCTCTTGTAGAGACACCACTCACTATATGAAACGCGGCCTCCCTGACTTAAAGCTACTAGGATTACCTGCATACTCAACAATATAGTATTTTTCCATGTTACCGTTTATGGAATAGCGACTGCTAGAGTGTCAGGGCTCGTAGAGGGGGAAACCCAGCACCAATACAGCAAGCAGAATGAGATAAACTATTTTAAATCTGGTTTTCCCTTCAAGTAAAACATGAAGGTTAGCGCTTACACTATGCTCGTGTACGATAGAAAATGAAGACACTGCTCAATGGAGCAAAATCCCACCCCCAAAAAAGACACCAAAATGTGACTCAAATAATTATAATTTAACTTCACATAACTAAACAATTGTTTTCTGACCTCATCAGTTTCTTTTCCTTTTGGGGAGAGAAGTGGGGTTTCCCCTCCTCTTTCTGCTGCACGGAAAAGGGAACTGGGAGGAAGTAACCTATGACGTTTATGCTGGGCTGCTTCTGGCCGACTGAGATTCTTCTAGTCATCATATCATCCTTTTCTGGGTCTGGTGCTTTTGCTTCCATTTCTGTGCTTCCGTCATCTCCACCCAAGTCTTCTTTCACCTCAGCAGGTTTTTCTGTATTGATCAGAGAGCTGGTCTCCAAACCAGAAATAGGCGTTTTCAAGTACTTACTTGCTGAAGCGTTCAAGAGTAACCTACTCCTGAAGGAACAGTATTTAAACGTTACACTCCGAGGAAGTTGAATATTTCCACTATACAAGCACACACCATGCGTATTCTGAAGGGCTGTCAATAGAGATCTGTGAAATTATCGCCAATGTATGCAAATCATGCCCTTTTCCATGGAAATGTTGGCTATTTTTTTAAAATTAAGCATTAAAAGTCAAAGTACTGATCTTGATGTACTTGTACTTAATGTACAATGTACTTACATGATCTTCAACTCTGGTCACACAGCCCTTTACTTTGCCATTTTTGCAAAACTGGTGAAAAGTAGCAAAATGAGCAACAGTTTAAGCATTTTAAGCAATGTGACTGAGAAATGAGAAACAAATTCTGCAAAGCATATTTGAAGGAAATGTGCACATCTCTAGGCATCAAAGAACATGTTCATCACCCTCATCGAATGTTAGGGAATTGGCAATCTCACAAACGATTAGTACTAAAATAATAAATGTCTGGAGTATTTTTATAAAAAACACCACACACAAGCAAAACCACGTCTTTATTTAATAAAATCTGTGTTAATAGAGTAAAAACAAAAATACAGCACATCTTTCAGTACGAAACACTGACTACCTACTGTACATGCACCCCCAAGCTATTACATGGACAGCACCACACATTTTGAAACACACAAAAAGGGCAGGCAAGAAGCTCACAGTAGTTGACTTTCATCTCGTGATGTTTCAGGTTTCCTTTCATCCAGGTCAGTCTTTAGACCCTTCTTCTGTTTATGATGGTCATGGTCATTTTGGTCATTGGACATGGGAGACAACTGGTTAGGTCTTGCGAGCTTCTTGCATGCACCCGTTCTCCTGGCCAACATGTCATCACGCTGAGTATCTAGAAGCTGTGCATCGTCCCCTTTCCCAGGAGGTGCAGGTGAAAGGACGCCTCTACAAAGTTCAGCTGCAGCTAAACCACGCAAATTACTGAAAACAAAATATTTGGGTTTGAAGAAATGGGCAATTTGAGCAAATTCCCATAAAAGTAAAGCAGAGTGGTGTAGTGGAAAATGTTTGCATTAAATCGGCACAATATATAACACTAGGAATTGCAGAGACTATTACCATGATACTGTATATCAGATTGCCAAAATGGCTGGTTGATTGATGTTGGGAATATTAATCTGGCAATTTAAGGTTTAGTGTGCAAATGTCACATTAAGGCTAAGACATGACGTGTTAACCTTTTCCTACTAAAATTCCAGACAGCTGTGCCTGAAGCAGCTAATGCAGAAATGTCTTATTAATGAGCACAGTAAATCAAATGGGAAAAGGCATATCAGTTGGAAAATAAACAGGAGTGACTTTCACCCCCTGAAAATAAATGCATTAATAAACCCAAACAGCATGTAGTAACTTTCTAACAGAGTTCAACAAAATAAATATTTAAGAGGAAAAAGGTTGGATAATGCAAGAAAGCTTTGTCATTGAAAAACAAGATGTTCGCTTATCAATATATGTATAATTAAAAAAAAGGTATATATATATATATATATATATATATATATATATATATATATATATATATATACATACATACATGACACGCTGTGTTGTGTTGATGTGGTGAAGCATTTTATTGTATATATTAAACTAAAGGGCTATTCCTTATCTTGCATTCCTTATCTCGCGGCAGTAGCTCTCATTACCTCGATTCCTTCTGGAAAACCAGTTCCTTAGTTGTGTTCTCCAGGCAATGGAAGCTCTGAACCAGGGATGACGAAATGGCTTTACCACCTCCCCTATCAGAGGCACTTCCATCCTTCACATCTGCTTCAGATTCCTCACCGGAACCAGGCTTCGCAATACAAAGTCTATCCCATCTCTGCTGGTCAATCTCCGTTACCGGGCCGAAGTGCACAAACTTCTGCTTGTTTCTAGCTCGTTTCTCTTGCAATGATAACTTGCGCCTACCAAAGTCATCATTCGCTGCTCTACTCACATCGATCGTAGATGACTGGTCAGCACCACTAGGCTGTACCAGATGCTCATTTTCACTTGGTTGAGAAAATAAATTATAAACAAAAATGAAGACACGGATCTATAAATAATTGCTTACACACTTATAATAATATGTCGCTTATCTGGTTTCATGTTTTAGATAAAAATGCCAGAGCATGTATGTGCTTGCTAATCATGTAACTTTGAAATAATACATATTGATAGAGATTTAGAAGCAACGCATACTTGTGAAATACAGACTGAACTGCTAAAAATATTCTAAATACTAGTTAAATTATGGAAAGGTTCACTGGATCATAGGCCAGTAATCTATGTGGCTAATAATCAGGGAAGCCAATATTAGCTACTGTATATTACTTACATTTACGTTATGTAGAATATGGCTTGTGCATCACAGTTAAGAAAAAGACAACTCGTGACATCAAATATTGGATTTCTGTTCACATTATCAAAAAGTATTATTTACACACATTAACTGCAGTGTATTCTGTCACCCATTGTCTGCAGATATTAGCAGTGCCCTTTCCAATACACTGTCAGAGAGCCCACTCCACCCACTGGAGCCAGTTCCATCAACGGATCAAAAGAATGAGCACGTCTGCTGTCCAATCTCCAAAATGATGAAATAGTCTTTATCTTGATAACATTAAAGGGATTAAACTATTCTTTTATTTTGTTTTAATGTTCACTGTAGGTGAAATGGAGAAGTTTAATATCTAACAGTAAATACTTAAAAATTGACATATTTAAAAAAAAAAAATATATATATTTTTCAGAATAAGAGAAAGGAACAATTTCCAAAACAATCTGGGACTATATCTAACGTGTCACAGAAGAGAACACATCGCCAAACACACCTATTTTCAGAAGACACCGTAAGCCTCTGCCAAGTTTCCATGTCCGTCTTCGTAATTGAAGCCACTGCAAAAACCAGAGGCTCCTTCTGCTGGGAGATACTGCTCTGAGTTTTACGTTTGGCCAGGTCATCTCTCTG
This sequence comes from Ascaphus truei, assembly GCF_040206685.1. Taxonomy (NCBI): domain Eukaryota; kingdom Metazoa; phylum Chordata; class Amphibia; order Anura; family Ascaphidae; genus Ascaphus; species Ascaphus truei. Next base: position 474,792,284 of record NC_134483.1, read on the forward strand.
AACATCAGGAACCTTTTCTTGCTCCACTTCTGTGTCTGATACTTTGTCTGCAGACCCCAGAAATGTGGTTTTCTTGCGAGTGACAATCTGCTTTTCTTTCTGTTGACCTTGGTTTTCATAGTTGCTGTGCATTGGAATAACAGGTCAGTTAGTTACATTACAAGCCACTACTTTTGCCCTGCAATGCTTCTATACATAGGGCACTTCGGTAAAGTCCAAGGCATCATTACTTTTAGGTAACATGAGCATTATATGACAGAACTCAGTTACATGTAGCTGGGGCCAGTAGAGTTTTTGGCCCTCTTAATACTAAGCAAGATAGTATGTATTATGGGTGGGCACTCTCACTACTGCTTTGGTTATAAAAAGGGATATATATATTTTTTTTTGTTTTGCTGGAAGTCAGTTTTTTTTTTTTTAATTATGAAAAACAAAAAAAATAAGCAGAAAGATTTTAAAACCTCAAACTTTTTAGCAAAAGTGTGCGGGTTTTTGTTTGTGAACTTAAAAGTACTCCCAGCTTACATTAAAAAAAATAAAAATAAAAACACGTAATAGCTTTGTAACACTATTTCTCCAAAACAGAAATGTACTTGGCCAACACTATTCAGCAATTGATGAAGATAAAAGTTGCAATTAGAATATTTTTTTTCCTGGTTAAGGGGAGAGTAAGCTGAACTACACTTTTATATAGGTTTGTTGTTTTGCATATACCAAAGACTTTGAAAATCAAATCAAATAATGGGAGCTGACATTTCGATGCATGCGTATTTACTTTTGCATGAAAGGAAGAACAGTTGTGCACACCTCTTATCCACAGACTTCTTTGGGGAAGCATCGGATGATGTTTTGGAAGTCTTCTGTAATGGATTATTTTTGTTCATATAGGATCCATGTACAAACTGATTGAATGGTGTAGTAATTCGAAGTTGATTTATCCTTGCTCTCCGTGTTGCCAGATCATCTCTCTCTATATCGGGTACTCTGCAATCCTCCACCTCTTCAGAGCCAATGTCCATCCCTTCACGGCACATCACCAAAGTGTTCTCTTTGCGAAGGACCATATCTGCTGCACTTTCACCATCTTCCATGGGTTGCTTTTGACTGACACAGTTATGGTGACATTATACAGTGATCAACAAATACATTGACATCAAAGGCAAACCGTTTCCGCATGCAGATTGTTGACGATTAGTCATGACATCCCCCCAGTTGCGAGTTCAAATAAATACTCAACAAGTGCAATTTTAGCCCTTTAGGTTATAAAAATTAACATTTTCTGAAAATCCCAAAATATTACAACGGTCCAAAATAAAAATACTGTTGTACATATGTACAGGTGTCAATGTATAGGTGGATCAAGTAACTACATAGTGACATCGCAAAAAGTTCATCCCCGGCTTAAAACAACTGAAGATGAAAAAGTACGTTGCCTTACTGTAGTTTTTCCATGTTGCAATAGTGTGTGATGTGCTGGTACAGTATGTAATTATATCCCTTGACATACACAGATTTCTTAAGTAAACGTCAGCATTGTAGACTGTTCCGGACTATACATCAACTCGTGTGCAGTCAACACTGGTCTAGCCAAAGTGGGTTCAACGTAAACCACTGCAAAGCGGCTTCGCGACGAGAAAACATTTAACAGTCATTTATTTCAAGCCAAACCAAAACCAGATGGGGTCACTAAATGTGACAGTGTTAATATTAGATGCATTCCAACTTTGTCAGACAAACAGTAACACAATATATTAGGAACTGCAAGTCAGATAACAATTGTACATGTGTTAGGCGGGTATTTCCTTTTGATTCGCCCATGTATTCCACTACTGCTTTCAGACTTTTTATTTGTGTGTGTCTGACATGGAAGTGATTGTCACTAGAAACCACACAATATTCACATCTTAAGTTAGTGCTGAATGGGGCTAGCCACACAATTCCGACAATTTCCTCCAGTCTGGGTACTCAATTACCAAAGCCCAATTGATTAACAATCCGACCAAACCTGATATAAAAGAAGTATATCAGTCAATAGCACAGGCGTGGTGTGAGGACACCAGGGAGTACAAGGTACCATTTTTTGGTACGTTCATATCACATTAAACGAATAGAGTGTAAATCTGCAAATACATTAGTGTGTACAAAAATGACAGAGGTTTACAAATACAGTATTTGCAAATAGAACATACACATTATAATAAATACTTTATAATAAAGGTCTTTATATTTATATTAAGTTATATAGGCTGGGTATATAGTAGAACAAATAAAATAGAATTAAACTAGGAGGGGAACATTTTTTTCCCTTGCTTCCCCATATTTTTCTATGCTGCGGACGTAATTATAATTTGAAAAGGGATGCCAAATGACTTCATGTAAACTTGTTTTATTACTTTTTTTCTAGAGCTCCTAATTCAGCTATTTCCCTCAAGTCTATAATGGAAATGGGCTGCAATTACCATTTCTGCACTCATCATTTTTGTGTTGTTGCTATAAGTAAGCAAAAACCATTGAATTTCTCTGAATGTTCTATTCTGTGATGGAAACCCAATATGAATACTATCGTTTAAAATCGCATCTTATCGCTAATTGAATAAATACAATTATAGAAACAATGAATCCTGGCCGAACGGGCTTCATTCCCAATAGGACATCCATTGATAAAAATAGAAGGTTGCACAATACATTTCACATGGCCAGAGAATTAGATTATCCTGCTGCATGTTTATTTACAGTACGTATTTGAGAAATTCGGTTTTGGGGAAAATATTACATAGATTAAACAATTATATAATGATCAAGGGAATGGTTATAAACGGTCATTGTGCGTCCTTATAGGGACACGACAGGGATGCCCCCGCTTTCTCCTTTGCTTTTCCTTCTAGCTCGGCAGTCATTTGCGATACGAATTAGAAAGAATATTACTTTCACAATGTTTCATGTTTAAATACACCGCACTAAACACCCCGTTTTATTAACAAAGTTTCCATTTTTTTTTTACATTTTTTAAAGAAAAACAAAAATGAAGATTTTAAAACCTTATATTTTCTTGTAATTGCCCAGGTGTCCTGGAGCTGGAGGATCTTATGCTGCAATGGAGTTGAATGGCTCTCTGCAACAAAGTTGCATCTCGGGAGAAAACCTCCGATATCTTTCTTAATAATTTGATACACTGGTACTCTTCAGCCGAGGGCTAATTTCTGACCCTATCAGATATATTTAAAACGGCCCCCACAGCTAAGGTCCTAGCCTTGCATTCACAGGTAGGGGTAGTACAGAAGGTCAGTGCTACCACAACTGACCTCCCTTGTACGTTATTACTCTCCTGCCAAATGAACTGCTACAGTCGATCCAGACAAGTCTGGGTTCCAGCTCCTTAACGTAGCATTTCCCCCACAAAATGTGCCGTGTATATTGTAAAATCAGCAACGAATGCAATGGAAAGCACATGCTTCCTGTAAAGAGACGTAATCCATGCCAACATACTGAAACCGACAATGGTGCAAAAACACACAGCAAACGTCAAAAACGTGGACAATCTCACACTGCGTAGCTGACCTGCCGTAGCGTTTTGTTGCAGGCATGACCTTGATACCAGCTTGTTCAAGGTTTTTAAGTCTTCTGACCTCCTCTGCGTCTTTTGGAATGTCAGAAATAGGTGATTGCTCCTTGACGGGACCTTCATTTTGATGAAGTTTTATTTTAACTTTCCCGTTTTTTCCACTTGAGTCTTTCAGGTTAACCACCTGCTTAGTCTCATCTTCTTCACACTGAAAGTATGTCTCATTTTGTTCTTCCTTGATTGTTTCATGGTGACTTTGGCTATTGATTTATGCAATACAGTCAAACTACATGACACTTCCATATAGAAAATAAGACATACATATTTCTGTTTTCTAGGGACTTCAAACTTAGTAACAAGCAGTAATTGCCACAATTTGCAAGGCTTACAAACTACACACAATAATTGCCGTTTCAATAATGTGTAAAATTATTAGCATTAGTTAACACATACAAATCTATATGCATACTGAAATCTTATTGGCGTTTATATTTTAATGTACCTTGCTCAAAGAAATATGCAGTTTTATCTAATTAAAACACAGTATCCATAATATTTTAATAACATTTGATGCCTTGAAGGCTTTTGTTTCTCTGGTCTTAACTTGCATTAGCAATTTCCACCTTGTCCAATCTCTGCCTCACTCATCTTTAATTCCCTAACACCCCACGTATCCACCTCCCTGCCAAACTACTTGCCCTAGTTGGTACCTAAATACTTCATCCCATCTCATTTGAAAGTTTGCTGCCTGTTTTCTTCCTTTAACATTTGCAACACAATTGTCCTCTGCAGGTTCACACCCTCCACCTTTAAGCCGCTTTCAATCACACTTTAATAGATCTCAGACTTATTAGATTGTATTACGAAATACTCTCCAGTTTCCAAATTCCACATTCACATGATCTCTATGCTCCATCTATTGCTCAAATATATATTTTACCCCAAACTCCATCCCTATTCCTAGATATCTGACCTTTCTAAGCTTCTCCCATCTCTTCTTGCATCTGTCCAACCACCACACCAACGTCCTGCAATACTCTGGGTCTTATGTCCAGTAGGAGAGGTACCCAACATTGATTTTTTTTTTAATGTTTTAGAGCAGGGGTGGCCAACTCCAGTACTCGAGGGCAACTAACAGGTCAGGTTTTCAGGATATCCCTGCTTCCGCAAAGGTGGCTCAATCAGAATGAGCCACCTGTGCTGAAGCAGGGATATCCTGAAAACCTGACCTGTTGGTGACCCTTGAGGACTGGAGTTGGCCACCTCTGTCTAAGAACCGAGCCACGCATTCAAGGGTGATGGAAAGCTCTTAATAGACTGGTACTGCCGACTGCAACATTCTGGGTCTGATACCATGAGAGCCAAGGAAAACGTAAGGCCCACAATAGACATTCTGTTTATCATACACCAGAATATACACATGTACACGTTCTGCCTATCATACACCAGATTATACACATGTACACATTCTGCCTATCATACACCAGAATATACACATGTACACATTCTGCCTATCATACACCAGAATATATACATGTACACATTCTGCCTATCATACACCAGAATATATACATGTACAAATTCTGCCTATCATACACAAGAAAATATACATGTACACATTCTGCCTATCATACACCAGAATATATACATGTACACATTTTTTTTACCTACCTGTTAAAAAATAAATAAAAAAAGAATTAAAAAATGAATATATTTAAAACCATCATGTATTGATCAAAAGCAATGGTGATATGTGATTTAATCCAACGTTTCATACAAATTAAACAACATTTCTCATAATTAAATTATTACTAAACTTTTCATTGCTTAAATAATGACTTTTGCTTGATTAATGCAGTTGGAGCATAGAAAATCTCTATAATTTACACAACACTTTTTTTTTTTAAAGTGTGATGCAAATCCTGCCACTTTTCAAAGGAAGTTTCTAAAACGAAACCAACTCCTAAATTACTTTATGCTGTCCTAGTTACATGTGAAACGATGAATGCTTCAACTACTATCTTGTGTATACGTGCTACTACTGTACAATGAAGAGAAGATAATCACATAATCACAGGATCGCATTCTATCTCCCATGTAATGCATGTCTAGAATCGCTACGTTTTATGCATCAAATTCAAAAGTGCTTCACAGAGTCCCCAGTGACACCCCTATGCAAAGATCCTCATGAGATAGAAGTTTGCAGTAGCTTTCTTCACCTCCATTCTAACATACATATTCAGTGTATGCTGTGAAGGTAGAATCTCATTAACTTGGCCCAGTGGCGTAGCTAGACATGTGCAGGGCCCCGGACAAAAAGAATGTCACGGCCCAATTAATATTAATTCTGATTGCGATTTTTTTCTCCCTCCCCATCCTATCCATGAGCCTCCCTCATCATCTCTTCCTCCTCCTCCCTCATCATCTCTCCCCTTCATCATCATCATCATCATTCTCTCCTCTCCCCAGTATGTCTCTTTCCCCCCCCAGCACATCTTTCTCCTTCCCACACATAATCTCTCTCCTCCCCACACGTTTCTCTCTCTTATCCTCCACCAGCATGTCTCTCTCTCGCCCTCCGAACAACTCGATCCACCCCCCAGCATTACTTTTTCTCCCCCCACCCACCAACTCCCTTCTTACACATCTCATATCATTCTCTCTGTTCTCCCCTCATGTATTTATTTTATTTCCCACTAATATCTTTTTTGCTCCCTCTTCTCTCACACATGCATGCCATTCTCTTTATTTAATCCCCCATATATTTTCCCGTCACCCCCTCTCTATCAACCTGAGGTTTCTTTTCCCAGCATCTTTTTCTCTTCGCCTCTCTCTCTCTCTCTAATCAAATTAAGCTTAATTGGCATGACGAAAGAGCATTTCAGTATAGCAAAGCATGAATAATAGGGGGTGGGGTACAATGATTACACAGTACAAGAATAACACGGGTAGGGTATAATGATTGCACGGTACATGGGTAACAGTTACACACAGGGATGTGGGGGTTAGAGGGCGTCTCTCAGCCTGTGGCAGGTGCTGATGTAGTGTGTAGCCAGTTCTGCTGTTTCATCTTCTCCCAGGAGGATCGCTACTTTTTGGTTCTCTTCTATATTATTTAAGTTCTGGATAAGAGCTGTGAGTTTCTCCAGGTGGGCACTAATAACTTCAGAGTATTGTGTACAACGCAGCAGGAACTGGGTTTCATCTTCTACCTCTCCTAGCTCACATCGCTGCCACAGTCATCTTCCAGTTCTGTCTATGCCTGCCTATTTCTATTTCCGTGCTGTGGGCACTCATTCTGTACTGGCCCAAGGTCTGTCTTTGCTTTGGGTCTTTTACCTTCAGTAGGTAGGGTGCCAGAGTGTATTCTCTCTGTAGGCTGTGGTAGGTCTACAGCTTCTTTGAGTGCTGGATATCATTTATCCACAGTCACATACTGCTCCTTCATTTCGCTGGCGATTGAGTTGATTTGTTTTTTCGGCAGGCTGTTGATCTGTGTGGGGTTTTGTTCTTGGAGTGAGAGGACAAGTTGTTTGATGGCACAGGGTTTAGTGAGGAGGTCCTTTCATTGCTCTGAAGCAGTAAGACTGTGGCTCTCTCTGCCTCTGTCAAGGTCTCCTAGACATCCTGCTCCCAGCCATAGTTTCTTTTTCTGTCCACCGGGTGTGCGGCTGCTTTCTGGCTGCTCTGAGGTTCCTCTGTCTGTGTGTCTTCTTGTTGATCCTGTTCTCTGTCCTTATAGTTCCTGTTTCTGTTTCTCCCTTGCCTTTGTTTTGTGTCAGACTCCTTATACCCATGATTCTGCCACAGCTTCTGTTCCTATACCTGTTCTGTTCCGTGTTGGAGTCCTGTACCTTATTAAAGGCCCTTGCTGGTAATCTGGCTTGTCCCAGTGTGTTCCCTGCTTCCTGGCCTCAGTCCCTGTTCCCTAGTCTCAGTTCCTACTCCCCTGTCCTGCTCCTGCCTCGACCACGCTGCCGCCTGCCTCTGACCTCTGCGTATAACCCCGACATTCCTGCTCGCCGCCTGCCTCCGACCTCTGCGTGTGATCCCGACGTTCTTGCTTGCCACCTGCCACCGACCTCAGCCCGTGACCCCAACAATCCATGCCTGCTCCCCACTGTTCTGGCCACCGAAGTCCTACCCGCTCAATGAGTCTCTCCCGTGACAGCCACTCTGCCTCGCTCTCTCTGCCTCATCTCGCTCTGTCTCACTCTCTTGTCTTTCTTTTCCCTCATGTATTTCTCTCTTATACTTCATTTTCTCTTTGTGTCTCTTCTTTTCCATCTTCTTCCCTTTTCATGTCTGTTTTTACCCCCATGATTTAATCCTTCCCTCCCTCTCACCTTTCCCAGCCTGTCTCTCAAGCTTCAGCTCCAGCACGCTGCTCTACTTGAGGCCCCACACACCTACGGACGCCCTCCAGAGGAAAGGATTTCCCCTCTGTCCTTCCTGCTTTATCTCACAGTGCTGCCCACTGATCCAGGCCCCACCCACCTGCAGAGGAAGGAGTTTACCTTCCTTTCCTACTGCATCTCCTGCAATTTTACGCCGACGGGGGGGGGGGGGGGGGGGAGAGCGGCCCCCCAAAAGCGCAGGCCCCCGGGCTTTGCCCAGGCTGTCTGGGCTATAGCTACGCCCCTGACTTGGCCAAATCACATCTTCTCCAGAAAATCCAGAAGTAGGTCTGCATTTCTGACATTTTAGTAAAGCCAAACGCTGGTTACACCCGAGTTATTATAAAGTGCAGATCATACCAGATTATAGTGCATGTCATAAAAACGTTACAAATACCTAACAAGATAAACAAACTAAAAAATATAATAATTTTGTGAATCTGCAACGGACAATTTGGGGGGATTCATTTATTAGTATATTTGAATCTATTTGTTACTATTAAAACCCCACCTATTAACTTTATAGCAGCAGCTGAGTGTCTTTTTTTTTTTAAAAACCTATTTCAAGTGATCTATTCTCACACTTTTCAAATGCGGATTATATTTTTAAAATCTAATGCCTTGTTCAGGGGATACATGCGTTTGAAATATCAAGTGCCTGGGGAGATAAAATGAAGCTCTCCCCAGAGCATAGGGCAGTATAAACATCAAAACATGTATTGATTTTTTTTTTTAAAGAGCAGGACATGCTCAGGAGGGAAAATGCGAACATTACAGGAGTTACTCAAATAGGCTTCTGAAGGGAAGCACTTTTTACCGCCTGACAGTGAGGGGCTCCTCAGCTTTTTGTGCAACATGATCGGCGCTCCCAAGTGCATGCAGCCCTTAAATAACCTGAGCAACGGCGAACAGTGTACGTTATAAGGGCCCCCGGGGTGGCACCTTTCTTGACGTAAACATTGAGTCATTAGGGCTCTGAAGGGGTCAATGGACAAACAAAAATGTCCCTGGCTGCCAACGCGGGCAAAACTGTAGCAAAGAAAATGTGGAAGATTATAGTGAGGAAAAAGATCCCATAAGAGACTTCCGAAGTCTATGTCATTTTAGCAACATGGTTACATAGTAAATGAGGTTGAAAAAAAAGACATACGTCCATCAAGTTCAACCTATGCTAAATTTAGACGACAGATATTTTATCCTATATCTATACTTACAGTATATTGATCCAGAGGAAGGCAAACAAAAAAAACCCAGTGACATATCATCTCCATTCTGAATTCCTTCCTGACTCCAAGAATTGGCAATCAGATTACTCCCTGGATTAACATCCTTCCCATGTTTACTTATTTGATATATCCCTGTATACCTTTCCTTTCTAAAAGATGCCAAACCTTTTATTGAACATATCTATTGTATCTGCCATCACAGTCTCCATGGGTAATGAATTCCACATTTTAACTGCCTTTACTGTAAAGAACCTTCATTTGTTGCTGGTGAAATCTCCTTGCTCCAACCTTAAGGGATGACCCCGTGTCCTTTGTACTGCCCGTGGGATGAAGAGTTCTATTGAAAGCTCCTTGTATTGTCCCCGAATATATTTGTATATAGTTATCATATCCCCTCTTAGAAACAAATCTAATTTAGCTAGCATCTCCTCAAAAATCAGATTTTCCATCCCCCTTTATTCAGTTGGTGGCTCTTCTCTGCACTTTGTGAGCCCATTAAAAATTAAGACAAAATCAATGACACGGTCTCTGCAACCAGTTCGGCTATTGGATCTTTCAACTGCATTATATAATACAAATTCTTGTACTGGGTTGAAGGAGGGGCTCAGTGAGCAAAGGCACCGACTCTGAAAATGATGACTTTAAAGCAGGGAAGCCTGGTTCAAATCTTGGCGTCAGTCACTTTCTGTGCCTCAAACACAAAGAATAGATTATAAATTCTTCTGGGCAGGGACTGTGTCTGTAAAAAGTAATGCGTACTGCATGCTATATTTTAATTGTGAAGTGCTTTCCCATTGGGAGAAAAGCGCTATATCAAGTAATGTTATAGTTTCATAATAGAGGAGGTTGAAAACACACACACACACACGACATGTCCATCAAGTTCAACCTATGCTAAATTTAGATGACAGATACATTATCCTATATTTGTACTTACAGTATTTTGATCCAGAGGAAGGGAAACAAGAAACCCCAGAGAAGCATTATCCAATGCTGTCTCATAAGGGGAAAAATACATTCCTTCCTGACTCCAAATGATGCCAATTAGAGTTCTCTCTGAATCAACATCTTTCCCATGTTTACTTATTTGGCATAAACTTGCATACCTTTCCTTTCTAAAAAAGATGTCCAAACTTTTTTGAACATATCTATTGTATCTGCCATCACAGTCTCCATGGGTAATGAATTCCATATTTTAACTGCCCTTACTGTAAAGAACCCTTTCCTTTGTTGATGGTGAAATCTCCTTTTGTCCAACCTTAAGGGATAACCCTGTGTCCTTTGTACTGCCCTTGGTATGAATCGTTCTTTTGAAAGCTCCTTGGATTGAACTTTATACAAATATATATCCCCTCTTAGACAACTGTTTTCTAACTTAAACAAACATAATTGAGCTAGCCTCTGCTCATAAATCAGATTTTTTTAATGCAGTGGCGCCAAAAACTGTACTCCATATTCAAGGTGTGGTCTTACAAATGCTTTATACCGAGGGTCTCAAACTCAGTCCTCAAGGGCCACCAACAGGCCAGAATTTATGGATTTCCTTGCTTCAGCACAGGTGGCTCAGTCTTCAACAGAGCCACCTGTGCTGAAGCAGGGATATCCATAAAACCTGGCCTGTTGGTGGCCCTTGAGGGCTGAGTTTGAGAACCCTGCTTTATACAGTGGCATAAATATGTTTACTTCGCTTCCATCCATTCCCCGTTTAATACAAGATAAGATCTTATTTGCCTTTGCAGCTACTGCATGACTTTGGGTCCTGTTGCTAAACTTGCTGCCTGCAAGCACTCCATCAAGGATTGGCCTAATTTTTCCCCCATTTAAAATTTGTAAATCGCCTGGTTTATTCTTGTTACCCAAAATGCATAACCTTACCTTTAGCCGTATTAAACCTCAACTGCCATTTCCCTGCCTATCTGAAATTAGATCCTGCTCTGATTCTACTACCTTACACAATTTAGTGTCATCAGCAAAGATGGAGACTTTGCTCTCTATGCCAACCTCAAGGTCATTAATAAACAAGTTAAAAAGCAGGGGTCCCAGTACCGATCCCTGAGGTACTCCACTCACGACTTTAGCCCAACCTGAAAAAGTTCCATTCATGACAACTCTCTGTTGTCTGTCCTTCAACCAGTTTTTAATCCAGGTGCATGTGTATTTTTACGGAGTCCAATTTACTTTGCTATTTTATACACTAACCTTGTGTGGAACCGTATCAAAAGTTTTTACAAAATCTAAGTAGACCACATCAACTGCATTACCCTGGTCTAAATTCCTACATGCCTCCTCAAAGAAACTAATGAGGTTGGTTTGGCACAAACTATCCTTCATAAATCCATGCTGACTGTTACTAATGCATTTGTTATCCATTAGCTCAGGGGGGCGCAAACCTTTTTCCCTGCGCCCCCCTGCCGGCTGTCCCCTCACTCCCGCGCCCCCCCCCAACCCCAACTTACCCTCGCACCGGCGTAATGACGTCACGTTGCCATAGCAACGTGACGTCACATGACATCGCAGCGTCATTTTGACGCCGCGTTGCCATGGCGACGCCGGGAGGAAGCCGCCGGAGCCACGGGTAAGTATGGTTTACAGAGGCCCTGCAGCTCCCCCGGCACTTAATTTAAGTGCCTTCGGGAAGCGCGCGGGGCCTCTGTAAACCCCGCGCCCCCCGTCGGCAGTCTCGCGCCCCCCCTGGGGGTCGCGCCCCACAGATTGCGCACCGCTGCATTAGCTATTCCTGATTATCCCATGCTAAACATTGAAGTAGCTTCCCCACTATACATGTAAGGCTCAGAGGCCTGTAATTCCCCAGTTGTGATCGAACTTCCTTTTTAAATACAGTCTGTTTAACGCCAATCTTGTGGTACCGAGTCTGTGGAAATGGAGTCCTTGAACATTAAATTTAATGGTTTGGCTATTACTGAAATTAACTCCTTAAGAACTCTTGGGTGCATGCCAAATCGGGGCCAGGTGCCTTATTTACTTTAATTTTATCAAGCCGCCTATGAACTTCTTCCGCAGTTAACCAATTGTTCATTAATATAGAGTTTGTGGCTTCCTCCAGTGGCACTATTTTTGCAATTGATTCCTCTCTGGTAAATAGAGGCCGAGAATTACCTCTGCTTTTTCCTTATCTCCAATAATTTGCCTGCACATCTCACACTGAAAAAAGGTGCCCTATATTTTCTTATTACATATTTTTGTTACGGTAAATAACTTTTTTGGGGTTGATGTTACTTTCAATTGCAATAATTATTTCCTTTTTTTAATTTTCAATGTTTGCAAATTTGATTGCCCTTTTCCAACTTTAGTTCTTATAATTCTGTACGATGTCTCCGTCCCTTCTGACATTAAGAATCTAAATGCCTGCCTCTTACTTTCCATTTCCTTCCATCCATGTTTATTTAACCACATTGGTTTAGACTTTTTTCTTTTATATTTATTATCCACTGATAAGTGATACACTGATTCCAATTTATTCCTTGTAGATTAGTCCTGTTTATTAAACTCTGCCTTTCAAAAATTTAAAGTCTCTCTCTGTTGAACCCATGTAATGTGGTTTTTGATAATATGGTCTAATTTGAATTAAATTATCACCGTTTCCCCAAATGTTCCCGAACTTGAATATTTGTTATTACCTCTACGTTGTTTAATATTAACAACTCCAGTATTGCCCCTGTCCTGGTTGGTTCATCAATAATTTGGTTCATGTAATTGTCTTTTATCACCCCCCAAAAACCTGTTTCCTTTTGTTGTAATGATAATCTCATTGCTCCAGTCTATGTCTGGTTAATTAAAATCACCCATTATGCAAACATGACCTAGTTTTGATGCCTTCTCCATTTGCAAAAATATTTTGACTTCCTCAATCGCACAGATATTGGGTGGTTTATAGCATATCCCTACAAACATTTTCTTTGTACTTTTACCGCCACTGCTAATGCCTAAAGCATCATATTGCTCCCTTGTAGGTATTCATTCAAGCTCTCCCATTTCATCTGTCAGGATTCTTGCATTAGCAAGCATGCATTAAAGGTTTTTTTTATAGTCTGTGCTATTGTTATCTTCTCTACTCCTGCCTTTCTACTTCAATTGGATTTAGTCCTTAGAAGCTTTCTAGTATTATCTGTATTTAATATAATTGAATATAATAACGTTAGAATTCTTTCCCATCGAGGCTGGGTGACAAATGTTACACTTTTACCTGAACGGCCTCTCCCCTCCCAGCGGGGACGTGGCAGTACTCCAGCTCTTCCTGTAATCCTCCCGCTCAGCTTTCTTTTTCCGCAGAGGAGCTGGGATGTAGGTCGTCGGGTTGCTTTTGTTAGGGAGGTACTGATTAAAAGGCACAAATGCTTTATTTTCTCCATAGGATACCCGCCGGGCAGACATATCATCTTTTCTCACATCTGGTATCCTTCTGTGTGGCAAGTCAGACTCAGAGTCACTTCCTCTTCCTAAAAAACAAACACAAAAACAGACAAACAATGTTTGATGTTAAACAATATATACTACTCCATGGGGGAATACTCATTTGATCACTTCCTGCGATGTGCTGCGTCATCTTCTACTGCAATCCGTGAGTTTGGGTGATTGATAGGATTTCGCCAGACACTACCCAAACTAAACTACATTGTCAATATTCTTCCCTTCAAGCAGTGCGCACTGGTGGTTCATGTTCCAGAAGATAGGCATACGTGCTTTTTCTAAATGCTTCAGTATGTTTTAAATAAACCTCAGCATTGAAACCCAACCCGTGTGTGTGTGTGTGTGTGTGTGTGTGGGCAGATTTATAGTAGAACTACTTAACATTGCTTTGTATCCTTGGGTCGGGTATTCCAGCAACGTTGTCGCCAAGTTATAATCCTCAGTATTCAGATACGTACCGAGTTTATTTCATATACCGGTACTTCTTTGCTTTTGAACAGCGTGGAGTTTTGTTTTCAGTTATTGCATTACTTTTCTATTTGGCAAAGTTACTTTAATAAGAATATTTCACTGGTGTATAAACCTTTACAGAGCAGCCAGAGCCAACAGGTTTTGGACTCTAAAAGCTTTTTTCTTTTCTTGGTGCTGAAAGGAGTTGGAAGTGTTACCCTGCCACATTATTCATTCCAACAAGTAAAACCACACACTAATTTCAATCTAGTGTTCTAAGCAAACGGCAATAAAAAGTAGAACCCAATATTTCTCCATTTAAAAATAGATTTTCTTTTAAATTTAATATTTTGATCCAACCGATTTGGAATCCTGCTTTAGTGTATTTGTGTCACTTTGTATTCCTGAGATACCAAACCCTAAAACAGAGCTGCATAGGCTGATTCAGGTAGGCACCAAGTATTGCAATAGGACGCACGGAAGCCAAAGACAAAAAAATAAAAAGCTCCTTTACTTTCAGGTATTTTCTTAAAAGGAATATATGGTGGCTAATCTTGGCACCATCATATGTCTACAGTAGCAAATGTCACCCCTATATATATTTAAAGATGTGTCACTTATTCTTCTATTTTGAGTGTAGTTGATCAGAAGTAATGCGCTTTACAATCACTCCTACCTGAACCCCACATCTAGAGTAACAATCTCTCAAAAACAAAACTGCACGCTCCTATCTAGCCACTTTGAAGTCCTGCCTCTTCTTGGGTTACGTTTGAAAAGGAGACATATCGAGTGCCTGGTATTGGAGTCAGACGGAGGGGAGATGAGGCATGTGTAGGGATTTAAACAAAAAGGTGCAATTCCATTACCAAAAAAAAAAAAAAAGCACAAAAACGAAAAAAACCGCCTCCACTTTCCCATTTTATCCTGATCACCTATTTCAACATCACACCATCAGTATGGTTTGTATTTTGGAGAGGAGAGCCAAGAACACGAAACAGTAGGGGGAAAAAAAATCAAAACATAGCAAAAAAGTTAATTTAAATGACTAAAGTGTCAGTTAATAATAATAATAATAATAATAATAATAATTGCATCAAACGTTTTGGTGCACTTTCATCCCTGACGTAGGTGCATGTGCAGCGAAACGTTGGATGCAACTCTGACTCGTTACTCATTAAATGAACTTTGTTGCTACATTTAGATTTTTTTCTCCTGTTTGGCGTGCCTTGCTCTCCTCACCATGTTGCTTTTCCTTGACTAGGATTTTTTGCCTTTAGCACCCTGCTCTTGGATTTTCTTCAATTTAGACCCACTGCGTTTAGGGGCATCCCAAAGTTGCTTAACCTGATTCTCCCCTCCTATTACGTTTCTATTTTGGAGAAACATGGCTATAAAAACAATTACAAACAAGTACCATTTCATTGGTCAGACTGCAGCAGTGTCGAAACACCACCATTTCTTTATTCGGAAACACACTCATATCTTTTTCAACGAATTTACAAATATTCTATAACCTTAACATTTGACGCCTATAGAGCTTTCTATTATCAGAATAGGGCTCTACTGAAATCATCAATCATGTAACATCATGTAACATCATTTCTAAGTAGAACTTAAATATCATCATTTGTAGAAAAAGGTTGGTAACTCGGCCCTCTCCAATGAGACTTCAGGTTAATCACTGTAGTGTCTCCTCACGTATGAGCCCTTCACTGCAGAATGTATTGCACAATAATGCTTGTGGGCCTCAGTTTACAAATCTATTTAACGCGTAGTAAATTAACACAGAAATTAGCAAGACGTTCGTCCATGGCGGAGTACTTTAAAGGAGCAATCCACCCTAACTAACCTCAGCTCCCTATTGGCCCAAATTTTGACAGCCATTTTGTTTCCCCTGGAGAGATTTGAACCCAGTAACTTCATTGGTAAACATCTCGCGAACTGGTGGGGGGGGGGGGGGGTTGGGGGCAAAGTTACAAATAATGACATTTGGCTTAGGGAGAGCTACAGCTAAATGTAAGAAAAGACCAAACATGTGAAGTTGCTACCTTCAGCAGATAAATGTGCTCTACGATGATTACATAGTGCCTAAGCACGTATGTATTATTATCTATAATTTGAGGGAATAACTGAACAAAACGGTTGTTGAGAAACAGTCATACTATACTTTGAAAAGAAAAACTGGAACCTAATCCAGTATCAGTGCATCATAAAACCTCCATTGTAATAGCTGTATAATTGTCTTAAATGTCTGTGTTCTTCATATATAAATGGGGAACTTCTTTCGTTACGGCCAGAATTATATGTTTCCAATTGTGAGTACAAGATTTTCTATACTGATGAAATGTGATGCAACTCGTAATCACAAATACTATACTTTGAATCTAAGTACGGATATAGGATAAAGATTACGGTCGTCTAAATTTAGCATAATGTACTGTAGGTTGAACTCGACGGCCGTCTGTCTTTTTTAACCTCATCTACTATGTAACTCGAAGCCATTATCAGTCCTGCACTGTACTGTACTTATTTAATGACTCAATCAGTATTGGATGGGAGGATGGACCAGTGGCCCCTCGATATATGAATGCACCTGTTACGTGCCCTTTGGCTCTCTAGATAAAGACTACAGTACAAGGTGACCCAAGAAATGGGTTGGAAAAATGAAACTGCAGAGTTAAATGAGGAATAGCTTGAATATGCCAGAAGAAAGCCTGTGTTTGAAACACTGATGTATTCTCCAGACATCTGCCTCTGATTGGCCCACCAGGTCCAATTATTTCAAATAACTTCCATAATTAAATTATTTATGCATTGAAGATTGCTGCTATGCAATAAACACAGATATAAGCCATACACAATTATCTCAAATGTCGGATCTTACGTCATTAGGTTCAGAGACCCTGCTCACGTACAGTCCAGATGTTTACAGTCAACCGTTGACGCACATTGATTATCCGCACTTTTTATTTCATTTGCATATATCAAAGTATCAATGTTTCTTAAAAACTTTTACTAAGTACAATACAGCTTTCCAGAAATTAGTCTTACAATGTTTTTCAAACAGGGATTCCTAGGAAGCCTCAAGTTCCCCGGACATCCCTAAAGGGTTCCCTGTAGTTTTCAGGTTCTTTGGGAATTGTACCAAATACAGAAGAATTTACAATACATCTGATCCCAGACGCGCTACTAGGGAGGGTTGGGGTTCCTTACAATGCATTTGATCTCAGACGCGCTATTAGGGAGGGTTGGGGTTCCTTAGAATGCATCTGATCTCAGACGCACTATTAGAGAGGGTTGGGGTTCCTTACAATGCATCTGATCTCAGACGCGCTATTAGGGAGGGTTGGGGTTCCTTACAATACATCTGATCTCAGACACGCTATTAGGGAGGGTTGGGGTTCCTTACAATGCATCTGATCTCAGACGCGCTATTAGGGAGGGTTGGGGTTCCTTACAATGCATCTGATCTCAGACGCGCTATTAGGGAGGGTTGGGGGTTCCTTACAATGCATCTGATCTCAGACGCACTATTAGAGAGGGTTGGGGTTCCTCAGAATTTCACAATATAATTATAGGGTCCCTCAACAACAACAAAAAAAGGTTAAAAAAAAAACACTGGTCTAACAAATATGATGATATGTACATTAAGTATTTTATCCTGGGTTCAGAATTTAGTAATAAATTCCACTCACCATCACTGCTGCCTCTCAGCACTACATCTGGAGATGGTGTCTGTTGGGAGCGAGAACCAAACGAGTCCAGACTGTCAAAGGAATCATCCCTGCCATGCCTAGGAGGAGAGAGGGAATCGCTTCTCTCCGATTCCCAGCAGTCTATATAGCCACTGTCTCGAATGCTGCGCTTCGGACTCTCAATTTCTTCATTTTCCTATTAGATTAAACAGACAGTTGAGTCTTCATGTTTAAAGTAAAAATGTATCCCTTCAATTTTACAACGTAAATAGGTGTTTCTCAAGGTACACACAACATTTAAAAGATTTTATTTTAATGGGTAAAAAAAAAATCTTATTTTGATACAGTTTTTAAAATGAAATGTCAGAAATTGGGCACGTAAAAGGTTCTCTAGGAACATCGCTACGATATCATGAATCACAAAGCCATTTTGAAATTGCCATGCTGATTACTAGGAAAGTTTAAATCCAGTGAGGCTCTTCTGAGTAAAAAGGCCTTGTCCGATATAATATGTCTACATTACATGCTTCACTGAAATCCTTCAGTAGCTTTTTACTGTACAGAAAAGGGGAACTACGATCATATCAGTGATTTGTTTAAAGGTGATTACCAGAATACATTTTGTAATTATGGACATAACATCACTGCCTCATTGAAAGCGACTGTTCTTCAAGAACAGGGAGACAATCATAGTAGGGAAATAACGCCCCATTTAGTGACAAAACCTGGCTCAAGCCCCAATGCAAGAATCTTTTGTCTGTAGCCTACTGTAGTCATTTAATTCCCAAAGCACGAACATTAAACAACAAACTTCAGTGCCGGAAATCACTGTGCCTGTGAATTTGGGGTACTGAGAATTAGAGACAGTCCTGTTATCAAACATCATGCGTTCTTGAAAACAGTGTCAAATAGTGAATCATTGTAAAACAAAACCCCATCTACTGCCCATTGGTATGTATTATACGAGCGAGTGTCAGATAAGGCGTTTTGGCATCGGAAAACTACCCACTGGTATGTATTATAAAGCGTTGCGTATGCCATTCGTCAAAGTGAAACGTCCGGAAGTGAGGAATGCCTGTACTGCAATTATTAAACTTCACTTTCACATTGCATACTCCCGGTCATTTCTCATAGTAAAAGGACAAGAAAACTGGCAAGCCTTACGTAATACCAAAGCAGTGTTTAAAACATTGCTCTTCAAGACCATTTCCTTAAGGCAGGAGTGCGCAAACTTTTCAGTCTGCGCCGCACTGCCTTTCCCTCCCTCCCCCCTTACCTGTGTCTGACGTCTTCTGACGCTGCGTTACCATGGTGACACGTCGCTGGAAGCCACCGGAGACCAGGTAAGGAAAGTTAGAAGCCTCGCGCGGTCCCCCGACATTTCGTTTGGGGAAGAGCGTGGGGCCTCTAACTGCTGCGCCTCCCCCCCCCCCCCCCAGAAAATCTTGCGCCCCCAGTTTGCACACTGCCTTAAGGCACTGATAATGTTGTAACGCATGAAACATATTGTACGCTCTAGGGACCCTCCTTTTCAGACACGTCATAGGTTCTGATCCCTACAGGGGACCAACAGGGTTCTTCGTACATAAAATTGTACTTTAAAAACAGGCGCCTGGGTTGTAATAAAAAGCCCTTGTGGTGACCTGCCGCTCAACCTAGTATTCACAATATTAATGGTGAACAATCAGGCGTGCAAAAGGGATAAATATAACAATATTTACAAAGTACGTCCCAGACAGGGCCAGAAAGGATCCTGTATAGTGCACTCGCTGTGGAAGACAATATCAAGGACTAATAGTCCAAAAACAGTATTATTCTATACAAGGGAGGGTGTAGACAAACCACACTGCTACTATCTGTGGACGTATCCACACCTCGTCCTCTCCGGGACTAAAAATCAAAACTAACAACATTTTAATAACATCAATAAACAGAGTAAATAATGTACATAGTGAACATGGTTAAAATCCTCCTATGGGTGGCGACTAGCTGTAGGATAGTGCCTTGCGGGGTGATCCGGTGAACTCAGTGTAAGTACACTGAGTCCACCCTGGTGTAGATGAAGAGTTATGTAATCTCAATCTTCTATCAAATGTAAATACCAAGAGAACGTCGGGCAGTAATCCTACAACCAGTGCTCAAAGACTAGAGCGTCCAAGATACAATCCTTAAAAATAATGAGTCACACTGAACAGGCACATATAAACTCGGTCTATAAGCAAAGCGGACTATTATGCAGGCTAGGGTGAGGGGTAAGCAAAGCGGACTATTATGCAGGCTAGGGTGAGGGGTGATAACTCGAGTAAAAGATAGAGTCGCTGACCATCCTACCTGAGAACAACCCGGCTGACTCCAAAATACCCCGAGCCCACTCCACCCACAGAAATACCTGCTGTCACGCTGAGACCAGTGTGCTTGGCTGTAATAGAGAAGGATCCACTGGAGAGTCGCGTCCTGAATCTGTGTGTGAAATCCACGTGCTGCCAGTTGAATCAGTCACAGAAAAACATCGAAGGGAAGCGGTGCTCAGCAGAAAAATAGCCAAACGCAGCTCTATGAAAACCGGATAATTTATTGACAAAACGAGCATGTTCACAGTGTCAGACACTCTGACGCGTTTCATCCCGATTGGGACTTTGAAACGCGTCAGAGTGTGTCTGGCAAAGTCCCAAGCGGGATGAAACGCGTAAGAGTGTCTGGCAAATGTGAACATGCTCGTTTTTACAATAAATTAGCCGGTTTTCATAGAGCTGCGTTTGGCTATTTTTCTGTTGTGCACCGCTTCCCTTGGATCTTTTTCTATCAAATGTAAACCTACCAAGACAATTATCCCACACACTCTGGTACTAGATAATATAATGCCAATGTATAATGTGGATAAAAGTACAGTAGTATACCAGAGAGAAACTCTGGTAGTATTAGGCATGGTAGCTGTAATGGCACATGCATAAGTATCTATGTTACTTCACTGCCAAAGACAGAGGTCATTACACTCTGCTCATATTACTCGACCTCTCTGCAGCATTTGACACCGTGGACCACCCTCTTCTCCTTCACATTCTCCATACTCTTGGTATTCAGAACAAAGCTCTATCCTGGATCTCATCCTACCTCTCCCATCGTACTTTCAGTGTCTCTTCTGCTAACACCTCCTCCTCCTCTATTGATCTCTCTGTGGGGGTACCCCAGGGCTCTGTCCTGGGACCTCTTCTCTTTTCTCTGTACACACTCTCTCTAGGTGACCTAATAACATCTTTTGGGTTTAAATATCACCTCTATGCTGACGACACACAAATATACTTTTCAACACCTGACCTTACACCTGCTATACAAACCAAAGTTTCTGAATGTCTCTCTGCTATATCATCCTGGATGGCCCTCCGTCGCCTTAAACTCAACATGGCTAAAACAGAGCTCCTCATACTTCCTCCCAAACCTGGCCCTACTACCTCCTTCCACATTACTGTTGGAACTACGATCATCCACCCAGTAGCCCAAGCACGCTGCCTAGGGGTCACACTCGACTCCTCTCTCACATTCGCCCCTCACATTCAAAACATTTCTAAAACTTGTTGCTTTTTCCTCCGCAATATAACAAAGATACGCCCTTTCCTCTGTTGCTCGACTGCTAAAACTCTGACTCAGGCCCTCATTCTCTCCCGTCTTGATTACTGTAACCTCCTGCTGTCCGGCCTTCCTGCCTCTCACCTGTCTCCCCTACAATCTATCCTAAATGCTGCTGCCAGAATCACTCTACTCTTTCCTAGATCTGTCTCAGCATCTCCCCTCCTGAAATCCCTCTCCTGGCTTCCAATCAAATCCCGCATCTCACACTCCATTCTTCTCCTCACTTTTAAAGCTTTACACACTTCTGCCCCTCCTTACATCTCAGCCCTAATTTCTCGCTATGCACCATCCCGACTCTTGCGTTCTGCTCAAGGATGTCTTCTTTCTACCCCCTTTTTATCTAAAGCCCTCTCCCGCCTTAAACCTTTTTCACTGACTGCCCCACACCTCTGGAATGCCCTTCCCCTCAGTACCCGACTAGCACCCTCTCTATCCACCTTTAAGACCCACCTTAAGACACACTTGCTTAAAGAAGCATACGAATAGCACTGTGAACATTCTGAACACATGATATAAAGCTTGGCCCCCTGCAGACGCACTTACCAGAACTCCCTCCTACTGTCTCTGTACGTTCTCCCTACCTACCAATTACATTGTAAGCTCCTCGGGGCAGGGACTCCTCTTCCTTAATGTTATGTTTGTCTAAAGCACTTATTCCCATGATCTGTTATTTATATTATCTGTTATTTATTCGATTACCACATGTATTACTACTGTGAAGCGCTATGTACATTAATGGCGCTATATAAATAAAGACATACAATACAATACAATACAATTGAACATGAACATCCCCACTGGTAATCAGATATCACCTGGGTTGCAATAGACAGGTTTTTGTCAATGTCTTTGTGTTTTGCAGTACCCCATATAGTTGAGATATAGTTTGGTGGTCGTCAGCTTTCATTAAATAATTGGCAAATAACTTTTTTTTTTTTTTTTTAACAAAAGACCAACCTCGGGCTTGTGCAGTCTCCGTTAATAAAATATGTTCAAAAATAAATTAAAAAAAAAACTATATAAAATATGATTGTTCGTTTAACGGGGTTTAATTTTGGAACAGAATAATCACATATCTGAATGGTCCAATGGCAAACACAGTTACATGTGCTGCTACTGAGACATGCACAAACGAGGAGAAAGGTAACTGAAAAATACCTATGATGAGGTCAGGGCTATAAATCACCGCTTTGTTTCAGCTATTTCACATACTTAACATTCAATACAGAAAACATCTGGACAATTTAACAGTGAATTTGGTAGTCCCATAGATCTAGTGCAATTCAAACTCCAGCTCATTTTAAAGAGGGGGAAAAAAAACAAAAAACACACGCACATATTATATAAGATATAAATATGTAAGCAAAACATTGAAGACCCAACAGGGTTAATATGTATGGGCATTGAAAGAGTGGAGGAGGTAAAATTACTCCCATCTCACAAGGACCCAGGTGGATACCCGCTCTAAAAACTTTAACCTCCTAAAGGGTTCAATGCAGAAATAGATCTGGGAGCCTTCCTGAAATAATAATTAAGCAACATTTATATAATTGGGTTTAAATCAATATGATGATATCCACAGTTGTCGGTTTAAGATTGCCCTTCCCTTCCTCCTCTTTGTTTTGGATTGTAATGTCTCATACTAACATCTTGCACTTTAATATACCATTCCTTTTGAATAGTTAAGATTTATTTATAATAGTCAAAAAATTACTCTCTCATAAGATAAAAGTAACATTATATTGCACTATTTGGGGCATTTACATCAAGATGATAGGATACTGTACATGTGTTTCTTCTTGAAATTAATGTATCCTTTATTATATTATTTTAAATCTAACTGTTTACATGATTCTTGATATACTATTTTCTGATATCTATACCATGCTATGCAGTTTTTAATAAATGTTTAGTAAGTTACTTTTTTTGTGTCACTTACATCATTAAAATTAAAGTATTATATGTTTTGTTAATTGTTAATATATACCAGGCTTGCCCTTTTTTCTACCTTAACTCATGTATAAGTCCTAATTACGTAAGCTATATTATGGGTAGGGATAGAGGACAGTGATATCAACCCTGAACAAGCTACCAAGCGAAACGCATAGGATTAACTCCCTGAACTGCACTGGACTCTTCCCGCTGACGTCATTGGACGAGACAGAGACGGGGAAACACCAGCCTCAGAAGGGAGAGCCTCACCCACATCTTAGGTCTGAAAACTTAAGCCAGCTGCCTGTGGTTGCAGAGAAAGACCGTGCTGGGTGGTTCCCAGTACCTGCTCATGTTTTCAGCTATCCTACGAGTTGGTTTTTATACTGCCCAAATGTATTTTGTATTATCAGTATTATACTATGTATTGCTCCCTACTTTAGGAGTCACTTCTTTAACAACAAAGATGGACCTCACCTATTCGTTTCTGCACCATGTCAGATTGTTTGGCACAACATTCAAGTGGAGGTGATGTGAGGATACAAGTTCGAGAATAGTTTTCTGATTCACTTAAGAATATCTACACTATGTTGTTTTTTCTCTTCCCTATCTTGTGCAGTTAGGTCTATTTTGGGACAATGTATCTACTGGGAGGATAGTGTGTGGGGCCATTGGATTTTGAGCAGCACTTTATTCAGATAGATTTTATTTATAGCCTTTTACACACACAAATTGTGGATTTGTGCTGTCTTGTTTTTCCTCTCTCTCTCTCTATATATATAAACACACACACTTATATCTCATCTATCATCTTCAGTACGTGTTGATCCACTGCTGGAAGAAGTCCTCCCCAATGATGTTCCAGGTACTGCGGTTTCAAATACCTCCTCTTCACGTTGCGCCAACAAATTTTCTGATTTCCTCCTCCCATCCTTTGGTCGTCTCCTTGGTCTGTTGATATCCCTTGGAATAAAGTCAAGTACCGTCCCTGTACAGCGATATATGTCCAGCCCACTGTTATTTATTTATTTTTCCCCCCCACTTTTTTTTTTTTTAAATTGGAAAAATATAAGTGAGGATACAGAGTTGTCATGTGCACATGACCGAAATTAGGACAGAGTTCCAATAAACATTTTAACATATAGAGAAAAAAAAAGGGGGGGGGACGACAAACAGACGAGGATGGAAAGGTGGGAGGGGGAGATGGGGAGGGGGGGAGAGAGAGAGGGGGGAGGGGGTGGAGACCACTATTTTAATTTCTTCATCCTTGTGAGGTCACAGACTTTTGTTTGGTTTCAAACCCATTTATTATGGTTTCTGTAATACTGAGCATACAGTACATCTCTCCATACTACTGGAGTTGTCTGAAGCTTCTGAATGGTCTTCCCATTTAAGGTCAGCGTTACCATGCGAAAACTGGAGTCGTAATGCCTGCTACATTTCTATTTGCACATACATATATATTATATATACACACACACACTTATTTATTTAAACAGTTGCTGCTGTAACTACATTTTACCTGGAAGAGACATTTCTGTTATAGAAGAGCAAAATGAAGAAATTAGAAATAGGCAAAATTATAAGTCCGATGCCGCTGAAGAATTCATCCCAATTCTTTACTCTTTGCCAGCTACTGGCTGTAGGGGATTTGATAGCACTTGTAGCTGACTCACATGTTCTAAGCAGAGAGAACAATGTCTGCCTTTGACAGTCCTGTATTTCTATATTCTTCCCAGTGCCAGCAGCACATACTAAAGCAGAGAAACTGCAGCAGAAGAAAGGTCAGTAGAAACCATCCTCACCCTCATGTAGTGTATAATAAATCCCTTCTCCAAACCAGTATCTGCACATAAATTACAATAGCACAGCCAAGTGACGCAGAATATAACTATAAATATAGAAATAAAATAATTGTAAAAATCCTACAATCAGCCACAAATTTTTGTAAAAATCATTCTTTGGGTCACTCAAACAAATAATTTTATATCCATCATGAATGTGCAGTAATAGATTTTTTTTTTAACAAATATGTTTTAGGGTAAAAACTTATTCATCCATATTATGAAAGACAGCAGAAGAATAAGTTGTATCAGCAGAGACATAAGAAGTGGAAAATAGATTTTTATTCATTAATGTATTAAAATGATACAGGCATACCCCGGTTTAAGGACACTCACTTTAAGTACACTCGCGAGTAAGTACATCTCGCTCAATAGACAAACGGCAGTTCACGCATGCGCCTGTCAGCACTTCCTGAACAGCAATACCAGCTCCCTACCTGTACCGAAGCTGTGCGCAAGCGAGGAGACTATAGAGCCTGTTACACATGTGTTATTTACATCAGTTATGCACGTATATGACGATTGCAGTACAGTACATGCATCGATAAGTGGGAAAAGGGTAGGGCTTCACTTTAAGTACATTTTCGCTTTACATACATGCTCCGGTCCCATTGCGTACGTTAATGCGGGGTATGCATGTACATGGTATAAACACACACTAACCGATTTGGCGGGCACAGAACCATTTTAGCAGGCTCTGTACTGGCCCCTAAGCAGTGTACATGGTTGTTTTTGCAGCTGCTTCAACCATTGGCCAATCAGAATCTTCTATGACTGAAGACTGGCCATGCGGCCTCACTATACATCCAGCCTATCAGCATTGTCAAAGATTCTGCTTGGCCCATGGTCACAGATGGCATACAGCAGCAGGAAACAGCAGCAATTCCTTCATCTTCAGAGGCCCTTATGCATGCGGGGCTCTCCCCCTAGTGGGGTAAATTCGTGCGGTGGGGGTATACGAAGGGTGTGTGAGGGGGTATATGTAGAAAGAGAGACAGAGGGGCGCAGACAAGGGTCAGAATCAGTGTCACTCAGGGCGCATATAGTGGGAGACAATACAAATACGTAAAAATACGTTTATTCAGCAAAAAGAGTGAGAGTGAGAGTGCTCAAGGACGCCGACGTCAACCTCCCGCCCTCCGGTGCAGTGTGCTCCTGTTCGCCGCGTCCGGTCTACAGGACTGATCACCCTCAGTGGAGGCGCCGGCTACGGTGTCCTCGAGCAGACACACAGCTTCTGTTCCAGGTCTCTGCACACACTACGCGTTTCGAATCGATAAATCCTGTCAGGTGTGCCACTCTTTTTGCTGAATAAACGTATTGTTATTGATCTGTGTGGCGCTGTCTCCCACTATATGCGCCCTGAGTGGCCCATCCCTGACGTACAGAGGGAGAGGTAGTGTGACTGACTAACAAGAAGATAGAAGACAAAGATACCTATAGTACTATCCAGTACCACACAGGCCCGTGTGAGTACACATTGTATATATTCCTATCACTCCTGTGTTTTTAATCACTGGTTTAACACTGGGTTTTTCAATCACTGGTCTGACACCGATTCTGACCCTTGTCTGCGCCTCTCTGTCTCTCTTTCTACATATGTTTCCTTGAGGATCGTGGGAAGATCCTTTTCCAGGGGTTGAGAAGAAGACTCTGAGCATTTGATGTGTGGTATATTTATATGTTTATTTTGACCCTATTCTTCTGTTCAGTTTAAAGTGCTGTGTAAAGGGAGCGCCCCAGTTTACTTCCATTGTGTGGGGGGTATATATGAGTGGTGTGTTGGGGGGTGTATACGAGTGGTGTGTGGGGGGGTATATATGAAGGAGGTTGTGTGTGTGGGGTATATATGAAGGTTGTGTGTGTGGGGTATATAGGAGGGGTGTAGGATAGGGTTGGGCGATATACCGGTATATTGCGATAATATAATCTCACAGTGTGCCGATATGAGAGGTTACCTATTATTGAGGTATTAGTGTCAGCTCCTGTGATCAGAGGTGCAGCTTTGACGCTGCCACACTGAAGTCTCTCTCTGCCTCTCTCTCCCCAGTCCCCCCTCCCTTCCTGCTTCTGAATGTGGACTCAGAGGAATGGGGGGAGGGAGGAGCTTCAGGCAGCACAGGGAGAGAGAAAGCATGGGAGAACAGCAGCCTACAGCACTGAAGGGTAGGAACTCCTCTCCAAACTTTCCTTTTGTTAACCACTTCATCCTCACCCTTCCCTTGGGGCCCTTAACCCCTCCCACCCAGAACCTTTAATCTATCCATCCCCACCCTCCCTCAGACTCTCAAACCCTCCATCCGGGACCCTCAAATCCTCATCCCCCACCCTGCCTCTGGGACTCAACCCCCTTACATGTGTGCACTTTTCTCTTTTCTCACCTACACGGCTTTCATCACCTTAACATCCCCCTCATTCCATCACCCGTTGATACTGCCACCATTTAAAAACATTTCATTTATAAAATGTTAAAAATTATTTAAAACAGATGTATCTACAATTCTTACTTAACATGCGTTGTCCTTCGATAACACACGAAGAATTGTCAGGAAAAAAAATGAAATACATTTTTAACATTTTATAAATTAAATGTGTTTTTTAAATGGAGGGAATATCTGTGTCACGATCTAGTGATGGGATGAGGGTGATGTTAGGGTGATAGGAACAGTGAGAAAATGTGAAGTGGAGACATGGAAAGTTTGGAAATGAATGTCTCTCTCTGTTCTAGTAAAATCTAAAGAACATGTATTTCTTTTGAGAACACATTTTATCTAGAGTTACTAGAACATTTTCTGACTTTTTTTACCCAAATATTTATTGTGATATGTATCGTTATTGCAGTACATGTATTGATATTGTTAGGCTAATGTAGGCTATACGTGGGGATCTATAGGAGTGTAATAGGGGTATGTATTAATGATGTACCGGGTACCCGGACATATTTGAAGTACCCGGAAATAACCCGGAACCGGCCCTGGGAGCTGGGACCCGGTGCCGGGTAATTTCCGTTCTGCTCTGCTCCCTCGGTCCTCCACTTGAACAACGGCAGGAGCAGAGCAGCAGAAGACTTACCTGCAGCCAGCGGTGAAGGTTGAGGAGGACCACGACGGAGGGTGGAGGAGGACCATGGCGACATCCTGGTGGCGGTGGGAGCACCGGAAGACATCCTTCATAGCCTGTGCCGGTGGGAGCAGAGGAACATGTGACCGGACCAGGAGAGTTACTATTTGACAGCCGGGAAGGAGCTGCACTGGAAGTCGGAAATCTCGCTCCTCCCCGGCTGTCCAATAATAACGCTCCTGCACCAGTCATATGTTCCTCTGCTTCTACCGACACCGGCTGTAAAGGATGTCTTCTGCTGCTCCCATCGGCTGAAGAATGACGTCCTCTGCTGCAACAGCCTGAATGTCTTCCGCTGCTCCCATTGCCACCAGGATATCGCCGTGGTCCTCCTCGCGCTCCATCGGCAGCTGCAGGTAAGTCAAAACTACCCGGCTGTGTACCCCGGTTACCTAGTCGGGTAATTTTTTTTTCTGGGTACCCGGTACCGGTTACCCAGTCATTTTTGGGACCCGGTACAATACTAGTATGTATGACTGGTGTAGAGATATATACGAGGTGCATGGGATTACAATAGACACACGTGCACCTATTTTCTGCTGTGAAATGTTGGAGGGTATGTATCATGTTTAATTTACAATTGAAGTCCATGAGGTCATAAAATCGTAAGATACTCGAGTGTAAGGACACCCAAGTGAGTGAAACATGAAAGTTCGAAACACACTTACTGAGCCGATCGTAATCATGACTTCATATAATTTCTTCTGTACATCGTTCATCCATCTTATCCATCTCCTATCCCATTGGTTTTCACCCTTTTTATTGGTTAAGGAACCCTATATAATTAATTGTGAAATTCTGGGGAACTCCAACACTCTCCCCAACCAGGCTCTCTCCCCCATCCATCCCTCACACTCTTCTCAACCAGTCACTCGCACTCTTCCCCCCCCCCCCTCCTCTCACACTCTTCCTTTCTTCCCCCCTTATACACAATAACCCCCCCTCACACCCACCTCTTACCTTGGGGCAAGGCCTGCAGTGCTGTCCGGAAGTTGGATGCATTCTGACACCGATAGGAGTTGGGAGAGGAAGGATAGCAGTGATCGGGCGGCTGCTACCTGCTGAGATGAGGAGCCGCCAGGTCACTGCTACCTGCTGCCGGGCCTGGGACAGTTGTCACAGGTCTCCCCCTCTGGCGGCCGCGGGAACCTGGTTCAAAATTACTGTTCTATCCGTTCAGGTAAGTCTCTATGAAACCCCCTTCTTTGTATGAGAATGTACATATTGACATCTTCAGAACAGCACTGTTTATCAGTAAATTGTTTGTATAAACCATCAGTTATTCTCACACACATTCTGGACAGCCTTTTCAGTCAAAGAAAAGAATCCCCTCTATATTCATGCTAATCATTGGCTAACAGGGACTTATTTGAGTAGTTGTTACACAGCTAGCTTTGTGCGGATCTCTCTCTAGGGCCCCTATTTGATATTCCAGTGTGGAATAATGTAAGAGAGTAGAATGAGTGATCATACCATCTACATCCTGCTTTAACCCAATTAATTATAATTTGCTATTGTATGCCACAAATGAACTCATTCTCCAACTGACGGGAGTGATATTTTTTGACCATTTGTAGGAATTCCTGTTATATATATATTTTTTATTTATACGCATTTAAACCTAGTAATCTTATTTTGTTATGAAGTGGGGAAATCATAAGCAGCCCAACATAACCCCTCCTCTGTCCTTTATCAACATTTATTTATAACACATCAACATATTCCATAGCGTAGAACAATGAGGTTGGAGGACGAAAACAATAAAATAACAAACGTAACCTTACATTGTTACAGTCGATTCCAAAATTAGGGGAGCGCTGAGTGTTCACAACGGAGCCATGTAAAAATGCAACCAATTTCTAAATTCACATTGAGTGAGGGAATTGTAGGTAAATTCAACTCACACTCTATCCAATTCAATGAAGCGTATCAGAGACACTACCTCTCTCTGAATAGAGCTTGTAAGGGCAGTAACCTTCAGCGTCGGCTCCCCCGAGCAGGCAGAGACTCTCCCCAGGGCGTAGTCATAAAGAAGAGAAAGACTCGTATGGTGTAGTATATTTCAAAAGATTCTATTCATAGACAATTAGCAAACAAGTATACTGTACGAAATCCCGGCCTCAGCGTTCTCTTAGCCGGCGTGTGTGTCCGCGTCTTCCGCATACGTCACTTCCGACTCTGACGATAGTAAGGGCGGAAGTACCCACACGACCTATCCCCGGCTGCCAGGACCCCTTGTGACGGCCACAAGAGAACGCTTTTCTGAGCTGCTTTTCTACCCTTTTCACTTGTATTACACTTTAATGGTGTGGGTACGATTATTCACTATTGATTATTGTTGATTTAATTATTCACTTTCCACTTGGTTTATAATTCAGATTATTCACTTGATTGGGCGTATGTTATTTAACACTTTATATTATGTTTGCACTTATTAGAACTATAGAAGGGTGCAATTACTTATGCTCAGATTGTTACAGTAGGTACGCAGGGCCCTGCCCCATGGAGCTTACAATCTATAAGGAACGGTAAGTGAAAACATAAGGTACAGGGGGATACATTAAATAAACAACGGTTATGTATTCAGTTTACAGACATTTCATGGACAGAGATAATACATGATTATGGGAATAGGAACAGAGCATCTCTAACATCAGCAAACGGCAGCAAACCTCTGCCGCCCTTTAGGGAGACTTTATGTCCTTTATGCTTTTCTCAAACAATATTTAAAATCGGCCAAATGCCAAAACGTACGGCGCTATGCACCAGTCACTCGGCTGCTATAAGTGCTGGTTGATTTATACGACATGGCCTCTTTGACAGATAGGTATATAAAAAAAAAAAAAAACACACGTTTACCCAATAACCACTTAAATGCTGGGCACATTATTTCCATCCGCTTCATGCTCCACCAGTAATGAAGAGGTTCACTGATGCGATTTAGCAATAGTTCAACTAATCAGCATTTTCCGCATCACAATGACTTCAGAAGTCCAACAGCTCTATACTTAAAAATGTACATAAAAAATATATACCTTTCTCATGTGTGCCAGCAATCCCTCAAACGCTTTCAAGTCCAGAGTTTTCCCGCTGTACGAAGTGCAGCTGTTTGCAGCTTTTCCAAGCCAGTAAACGGTGACTAGTACCTGCAGCAAGAAATGTGTTTAGAATAAAAAATAGTTTCAAAGTCATAAGAAATCTCCAATGCACTTTCTGGATACAAACGAAGCACATAAAACCATGACTGGGTTTGATTTATGTAGCAGCGCCATTCAATAGCGAAAGGAAAAATTCAGAGCATTGGTGTGATCGGAGAAACATCAGGTAGCTATTAAAAAGAAAAATGTCATGGGATTTAACAACATCTTTTGGCATTTTAATTAATCCCCCATGTAATGTCAATGTTGTGACTGAGGAATCATAAAACATAACATTACTGTGCAAGCGATTGAGAGTTAATAAGGAAAAGATTGCAGGTAGTGTATTACAGTCATCATTACTTTCTAACACATGTACTGTAACTGCGTAAAAAAACATAAAACCTTTTTTGAACAGATGTAACAAGGGTTATTGCTGCCACTGGCATGTTATTGTGGGATATGTTGTGATATTCTGCCATTGGCATGTTATTGTGTGATACAGTATGTTGTGATATTCTGCCATTGGCATGTTATTGTGTGATATGTTGTGATATTCTGCCATTGGCATGTTATTGTGTGATACAGTATGTTGTGATATTCTGCCATTGGCATGTTATTGTGTGATATGTTGTGATATTCTGCCATTGGCATGTTATTGTGTGATATGTTGTGATATTCTGCCATTGGCATGTTATTGTGTGATATGTTGTGATATTCTGCCATTCGCATGATATTGTGTGATACAGTATGTTGCGATATTCTGCCATTGGCATGTTATTGTGTCATATGTTGTGATATTCTGCCACTGGCATCTTATTGTGTGATACAGTATGTTGCGATATTCTGCCATTGGCATGTTATTGTGTGATACAGTATGTTGTGATATTCTGCCACTGGACCCCATGGAAGCAGTGATATTCTGCATTAGAATGTAACAGTCTACGTTATCAGCAGGTACAATACACCTTGCTACATATATCTGTATTTGAACACTAATGCTACACATTGGGATTATAACTCGAAACAAAAGCCTTTTACATTTGTTGGTCCACCCCGCATTTAAAGCATGCTTGAGAATGAATGGTATTTGCTTGATCTTCAGTAGGATCTTCATTGTCGAAACTATTAAACCTACTGCATAAAGTCAATGGGAGTTTCTGTAAGATAGTGCCGATTGTCAGTATCAAAGTTTATTGAATAGACTCAGTGGAGCCTAATGTGTGGATGCTGTGTGCTTTAGCATTGTCAAGATTCCTCTATTGAGATGCCACTTTCACTTGGTGTGTATATACTGTGGATTGTGACTGCTCATGAGCTCTGAAGTAACCCACATTCCTATGATGGCCTACTGGGCCATCTTATACTTTTAGAGTCAAGTGCCCAATATGACCCAAATAGCTATTCATCCACTTACTAAAGTAAATGGCTTCATTAAACATGTAAATCACCTTGAAAGTAAAATTTTCACTTATTTGTGTCCTGTGAAAAATACTGTACTATCTTTCTTCCCCCAACTCTCCCCAAAATCCCTTCTTATTCTCCTCCCTCAGCTGTATTTATGGTAATCTGAATGCACGGCTTCCAATTATGTGTCTGATATTTCCCAACATCATCCACACAATCGGAAGCCATACCTTCTGTGCCTTTTTATCAAGGCACTGTACCAGATTGGGAAAACACCATCTTCTACCATTCTAGGTATACTCTATGTGACTATTACCAGGCATTCCATGTGAGTGCATTTCCTAACTATTATCTCATATTTAGGACATACTATATTACTTTTTTCCTTCCCCCTCTCCTTTTTTTAAAAAAATTTTTTTTATTAGATGTCCTCTTACTCTATCCTTGTGGGGCAACATGCTAATAGCACAGACTTTCTTTGGATAGTTCCTTTTCGTTTTGGGTCTCAGAGATTTGTCTCTGGCTGCTGCCATATTTTAAATTGATAGAGAAAGTTATTTTAGTATTTTCTGCATGTGACTTTTTTTTTTTTTTATCTTCGCACCTTAGTATTTGTGTATCTACAGTTAGAGATGTGCAAACTTTTCATATAGCTTTTGTGAAAATTGAGAATTTCACCCTTTTTTCCCCCAACAAAGATTGCCATCTTTACAAAGTTAACTGCCAGTTCACAGAGTGGAATTCCCTGCGCATTGCACTATCGCTTAATTTCACTTTAAAATGAAATGTGCTTAAGGAAGAGACTATATATAGGGCACACCCATTCTGCGTGTGTGCATTTTGGGAAGGAGTGTGGACAATCAGACGTATTTATGCATGATTTTATAGTTTTATTGGCCAAGGAGGGGTGTAGGCAAGGTGGCGTGGTGTTCACCATGACCGAGGCGGCAGCAGAAAGATTAATAATAAGTGGTTTTATCAAAACGATCAAACAACTAATCAAGTGAAGGCAAACAACTGATCATATCACGAGGGTAGAAGAGATTACTGACAACACTCAATGTGGCTTTAGGCTGCGGCCCCGCTGCCTGCGCTGCACGCGCTCTGAGGAAGTGATTGGAGGAGGATAGCGGAGAGAGGAATTGCGTCAGAGACGGAGGAGGTAGGTCATGACTATAAAGATGAAGAGGATGAGGAGTATGGTGAACAAACTGCAGAAGCAGCGAAGGGAAGAGAGTTCATGATACAAGTAGTGTAGAAGATAATCATGTAATCCGTGGTGCTAAAAAAGACAGAAACAATCAGTGGTGTTGGTGGTAGCAGCAATGACCAAGGGGATCACTGAGCAGCAGGTAGAATTGGCCACCAGAATTAGCAGCATTAGGGCTCCCACTATTAGCAGTACACCACAAAGCCAAAAACATGTACTGTACATGACTATATATTCTGTATGTTAACGTTGGGGGAAGAAAAAAAAAAGACAAGTCCACCAACACCCCCATGGTCCACTTCAGAAAGGGCAACAGCAGCCAATACCATGTCATTTCTCATCCTCATCAATAATGTGTGGCCCTGTGGGAGAGGGAATAATATCTTATACCACATACTGTATAACTGATGATGTAGAAACTCCTCCGGTGGGAGGCAAGGCAAAGTACAGCCGGAGAAAGAAATGCCGGGGGACTGATGTAAGCTAGAACATCTTTATTGGCACAGTATACTGATGAGGTGGAGAAGTATGATGATGATAAGGATTAATACTGTATGTTAGCAGTGGAGTGTAGCTCAAGCAAGGGGAGAAAGACAGCCTCTAGAATACCACTCAGGACAGCAGCGATATTTAGTCATGGTAACTCATCCGTTTTTAAGGATGAGGGTTCAGTCCCCTGTTTGTGCCGTGTTATTGTCAGGCTGGGAAAGCAGGGACTCCTCTGGATACTTCTGCATTTATAAGGAACATGACCCACCATAATACGGCTATATGGCAAACAAGTGAGAAGGGCACAAGCAATAGCACAGTTGAGATAGCTCAATTCCTGGTACAAGTTGATCAGGTGACTTACAGTAGAGGTTTGTGGCAGTGAAGGTCATCAAAATGACGACGTACTTGGAAGTAATAGTGACTATGATGGGGAAACCGCCGTGGGGCTGATCCAGCACAACAAGCTGCTACTAGCAGTGGGTAGCATAGACACTGTGGAAAGGAGCACTCTTTCATGATTGGACAAACTGTGGTACAATCTGTGGTACAATACACCAACCCATTGTTTGCGAAGATTTCAACAGTTGCAAACATGCTATTGTGCAGAAGGTAGGGCTCTTATGTTGAGTAGTAAAGTGGTCAAATGATATCAGTGTATATGCTTAGCCTTTAGTTTTGCAGAGGACGAGGCCTTTAGGGTGCTACTAAAATCTGCGGAGTCTCATTGGAAAATACCAAGTAGGGATTATTTTTCCAACTAAGGCAGTTTCACACCAACACCAAGAGGTTATGGAGGGCGCACCTCACAACAGACATGTGGACAAAGTGGAGGGGACAACATTACTTATTACCCACTAGGTTTGCTTCCATCCCTCTTAGCAAAGAGGTATTGGAGATGGTGGCGGTACTGGTGGAAAGAGCCCGGGAGTCGGCCGCAACACTTATAGGAGGCCTGCAGGGTTTTGATCAGTAGGCTCACAAAGTCTAATGTTATTTTGAAATCAGAGGATTATTCAGAATTGGGTTACTCCCAGGAGTGTGGACTAGTGGTAGGAGATAATGGAACCAATCAGGTTACATTTCATCAGAACAATCTGAGTCATATTCCCTGCTTTGCCTGCTCCTACACAGCTCGTAAAACCTCCCATCCCCTGCTGACGTCCAACAACCTGTCACGCCACAAGCTAAAAACAAAAAAGGTACAGTACCCACGCTGTGGCACTCAAGCCTGTTACTGATTACATCACGGATAACTCCAGGCTCATACAGGAGGCATCATGTTGCCCAACCAGTGGTACTTAATAGGAAATCTGTGTGGGCTACTGACGTCGTTTAATGCTACACTTCTGGTTAGCCGGAACACTTCTGACATTGGCCAAGTCTTTCCCGCGTACATTCCTCCCAGATAAGACCCTTATTTGCATTTAACACCAGTATGAGGCCAATGCTAAATTGTTGAGTCTTGTGGCAGCGATGGTCGACAGCCTGAGAAATTACTGTAGTGTCCTTTAAAACGAAGGAGGAATATCTTCTGGTAACTTGTAAAGAAAAATAGGGGGCAAAAAAAGATAAGAATCATCACAGCCAGTGAAGTGTGCCTTTCCCCTGATTGGCTTACAGTCCTTTATATGCTCACCCCTCCCTGCTCCAAAATCAGATGAGCATAGTAGTCCTAACCTGCTAACCTTGTTTTGTCGCCTAGTATCCTTGACCTCGGCTTGTACCTGGACCCCTGCCTTCTCTTATTCACGACCTCAGCTTGTACCTGGACTCCCACCTTCTCTGCACCTCAACCACGCACATCAACTATTCTACATCTCCAATCCTAGACCACGGTGAGTATCAACACTACCTTACTTCTCCTACCATGGCCCGGGCACACGACTACGGATCTGCACACCGGACGCAGTCATGCAGCTGCAGGTTGGTGTATTCTGAATCCCCACCTCAGCCTCGCGGTTCTGTCCTGTTTGTGGCGAGCGTTGTCATGGCAAAGTTTCGGCAGAAGTCATCGGAGAGCAGGTAAGAGGCATACAACGGCCTTGCATGCACCCTCCCCCTCCCGGCATTTTATTTAAATGTTGTGGGGAAGAGCGCGGGGCCTCTAAAGCCAATAAAAAAGGGTTAATAATGATGATATGTTAGGGTTTTGGTAGTACTTTGATCTTGTGTTCTTTGCTTTTAATAAGTAGGATGGGGGGATGACATGAAACAATGTGTTGGAACATGGAGAGAAGAACCACTGGGGAGGCCTTCATTTCAACAGTGGATCGACAAGGGCTGAAGGTTATTTATTTATATATACATCTAGAAGCACACGTGGCACCAATCGATTTGCTACAAAGCACAGGCTAACATCACATTTCTAATTGTACTATCTTTTTTATTTGATTAACCTCAGGCTGAGGACCCGCTGCACGCGCCCGCACGGCTGTCTTGCTTGACCTCCGCCCCCCTCTTTTGGAGGTGGGGGAGCTCAGACCCCGGTGCTGATAGGCTCACCAGCGCACCACGTGACGCGTCACCGCTCGGGACCACAATCCTCTTGCATCCCCTGGCGGCTGATGCGTCATAGCGCGTAGTGAGCCTTGCAGTGAGGAGGGACTGGGGCTGGCTCGGGAGGACATGGGCAGGTGAGTGACGAGGCCGCGCATGCCGCCGACCGCAGCCTAAGTGTAGGATGATTTATGCATCAGGCAACTACAGCCAGCGGAAAGAACCATGGCAGTGATTATCTTTAATGAAGAGTATACCATCTCCAACCATCCACTAAAGTAAACAAAAATATTGTTCTTTTCATTTTTTGTGACTCCCAGAATGCTATGTGACTTCTGTTTAGCCAGCAGTATCTTTATTGTAATCCCAGCTATCAGATGGGCAAAGAATGCAAGGTTGCTACCCACCCTACATCCAACCAAAATGGTCACAAACAAGAGGCTGAAAAAGTGTAAGAAAGTGATGGTCTGATTGGGAGACTAAATCAGATGACAGATCTATTTGACGAAAGATAAAAAGTACTATAATCCATCAAAATTCCTTAATATGCCCTCTGCCTGAACTATCAATGCCTTTTAAATTACTCTTAATTTCTCTTGAAATAAACTCTGACATGTTTTGATGGATGAGATGTTACCCTTTTCACCTGTATTTATCATTACCAGATTGCGGGTTTTATCATGCAAATACTTTGGCAATCTCTAGTGGTTTATGTGGATGCCTTCCAGGAAAATAAATAGTTTACGGTTAACATTGCAGCCACAATCATTAAACGGCCTGGTGGAGTCCAGCACGCAGACTCAACTTAGAAACTTTTTTCCCCCCTCTTCTCTGCACCCCAGACAATTATAAAGTCATTACTGCGTCTCCTGGCATAAATCAACACAAATTGCATCCAATTGGATTAGTGCTCAATCCCTTTGTAAAATACTTCTGTTGAAAAAGGCATGTATTGGTTTGACAGAGAAAAGTCAAATCTAGTGCAGTAAGTTACATGGAGAATGACAGCTCAGTCAGAGCATGAACAGGAGTGGAATTATTTTAGCTTTTATTCTGTAAATGCTTTGCACCAATGAACCCTGCAAGTCAAGTCATGGCATTCGAGTACGGCTTACTGCCAATATTAATGGTTTCGCTTAGTGATATACCGGGTACTACCCGGTGGCTTTCAGCTACCCGGAAATTAGCCGGACCCGGCAGCTGGAAAGTGGACCTGGCGCCGGGTATCAGGGTAATGTCAGGGTAGTTGAAAAGTATCTCTTACTTACCTGCTGGAAGCCCGCGCGGACATCTGAACAGGTAAGCAGAGGTGCGGGGGCGGTGGGGCAGCATCAGAAGTCAGTGTGGAGCCCGCACGGGAGCTGCAGGGCTCCATACTGCACTGTGAGCTGGGCCCAAGTGACCGGAGCAGGAGAAGCTTTCCTATTGGACAGCCGGCTGATGCCTCTGATGCTGCCTCACCGCCCCCGCACCTCTGCTTACCTGTTCAGATGTCGCCACGGGCTTCCTCCACCCCCAGGTAAGTGAAAAAACAGGTAGCCGGGTAGCCGACCGGGTACAAGGCACCAAATCCTCCGGGTACCTGTTACCCGGTTTTAAAAAAATGTAGGACCCGGTCCAACACTAGTTTCGCTTCTAGAAAGTTACATTGATACAGTTTTCTTGCCTTTGTCAGAAGGGGTCAGTTTACTAGATCATCACCCACTAGAAGGGTAGTTTCTCTGACAGGAATGCTTGCCCAACAACATGGCCGTCGTCGTTAACCATAAGGAAGCTGAAACCGGTGACGTTGTGCCGTCCTACTGGCTTTGCAAACCGTATAGAGAAGACCATCAGCGCAAGACGTTCACATAATATGGAATGGTTCAACATTTTATAATAAAATATATATATATAGTGAAAAAGACACAAACGTGTGTCACACAATACAATGTGTCATTGAGAGACAACGTGAAAAAGATACAAATTACCCGCTGGTACTCTGGTCAGTTTAAAATAGAAACTTTCTGTTACAGTCCACACTTAGAGGAAAACTTGGTGAAAGCCGATTGGGTGCTTTCCCTTTCTGGGCTCTGAGGTAGAGAAAGCAGCTCACATCGCAGGCCGTTACTGTAATCACCCGCTTTCAGCTCCATGGAGAAAAGCAGTTCGCGTCACAGGTAGTTCCACAACCCCTCTCTGCCCAGTAGTAGATAGATATAGTGTGAATGAGGGGGAGGCCGATCGTTCCAAACTCTGTCCCTTGCACCACCATTGTTAGGCTACTGGTTAGTTAGGGAATGCACCCGCTCTCTGTCAGCAGCTTAGGGTTGTCACGTGGTGTTAGCCAGGGATTCCCAGAGAGAACGACACCTGGTCTTTAACTGCTAGCAAAGAAATCTCAATACCGTTTAACCTCGTTTTCACTAACCGTGCAAGACGTGGTGGCCATAACGTCCCCCCCAGGAGGGAGCTTTAAACCCAGTATCTAGACCCATAGTTATTTAGGAAACTGGGAAGCCCCCCAGTACTGAACAAAAAGCTTCGGCACTGTTATCGCCCAGTTCCAATTCTGTTAAAAATAAAAAACAAAAATCACTTGAAGAAAATCCCTGGTCAGGACTGCGCTGTAATTTCAGTTAACAAGATGACAAGACAGTGTAATAGAATATAAGTGATAGAAAGTAGGCGAGCGATCATACTTACATTTCTTAACTTCCTGCTGCAATCTGAAACCCTGTGTGTACACAAGAATAGGACATTAAGCAGAGTGCAATTTTACTCATGATCGGCCATTGCCAAGAGATTCCAGATCAACACACGACGATGGAATAAATAAATAAAAACTGCTGCACAAAACAGAAGCCTTTATTTTCCCCAACATGACAATCACTTCACCAGCGTACATTACAATTACTGAATCAGAAAGCTGGTGAAGAGAATATCAGGATGCTCACGGGCCCCGAAAACCATCCGCGCGGTGCCAAGAATGGTCAGTTGTGTGGACATGCTCATTAATACAAGGTCACAAGAGAGGGATAACCTGTACTATTGCACTACCCCAATGTCTGACTAAGAAGGGGGAACACACACAAATATACAGTAGTACTGTAGTAGCAAAAGTGGTGTAGTAACACATGTGCATGTAATAGCAGGAGTTGTAGAAGGCATGGTTTATTATGACAATTTGAATAAGAGAAGTATGAATAATGCAATAACTATTTCAACAGAACAGACTGCGCACAAAACAGGGGGGGGGGGGGACATTAGCCCGTTTGAGGTCACAAACTAATGGCTCTCTTGTCCCCGGAACAATGTTTTTCTTGCTGTAGTGTAGGAGGCAGTAGTTTTCAAACCTCTCCTCAGGGTCTGGAGCCAGACCAGCATTTAAAGTCAATCAGCCATTTCACACACACGACCAGGGCATGTGGGGTGGGTATATCTGGTTTGGCAGGTGGTTCTCAAGTAGATGCTTGAGAACTAATTATTGAACATTTTATACAGTGTGGTAATAAAACACTTGTGCAACTACTGCACTGCCCGTTTCATCTTTAATTCATTAGTAGCAGTTCTCCCTGCACGTTATTTTCTGATTAGATTTTCATTTCAATCTACCTGACCTTGCGGGGCCCCTGGAACTCATATCGATGTCAAGGGAGCCCAGCTCCAGGGGAGGCGAGCCTGCCATTCCCCAGGCAAACTGGACAATTAAAAATGGCCACGGCATCAGGGCTTACTCTGATAGAAAGCTTTAACATCGGTGGGGAGGCGACATTACACCTGTCTATTGGTGACTCCGCTGCCATATACAGCGCTTTTTGTCAATATCGGCACCCAAAAAAAACAAACTAATATCTAAGGAACAGGGGGGCATCATGAAACAGCCCTGAGGACCACCAAGTTCAGGTAGGATTACCCCACCGTCTCCACCTCCCACCCCCCCGCCCCCCAAATAAAACCAAGGGATTGCTGCTTTAACTTTTTGCAAGTTAAACGGGACTTTCTTGTTTTCATTTCTCTTGAGAATGGAATATTGTTCCATATATACACTTATAAAAATCATTTGCGAACTGTGATGGTCGTGAAGCCGTGATATGCAATATGACTCTTTAATACAGTATTGTTTCATTATAAATGATCACCGAGTGTCCCATAATCTTGGATGCTGGAATGTGTTGGTGACCCACTGGTGCCCTTATGACTGTGCCCCAACATTATGGTTTATTTTTTGCAAATTTCATGGGGAGTTCATGCCCGCGTCCCTCGTCGGCTGAGAACGCTCCCACCCCCAGCGTTAGGCACACAAAATGTTACATGTGTGGGTTTGAAGCATGAAAACTGAAATGTCTATCCCACGGATTACAGGGGTTGTGTTACAATGACATGCAAAGGGGGCAGTCAGCTCATTTTCAAACAATTGTGAGACGTTAGAAAGTGCGACACCATACAGTATCCTGGTGCTGTAAGTCAGGGTTCTGCCACTAGCGGCCCGATTTGGACTCTAAGCTGCCCAAGCAACTAGTATGAAATTAGCGGTAGCAAAGTGCACGTTAGCCACACTAAAACCAGCTTGGAATTTTAGGTTAACGTACAGATGTTTTATACAGCATGCTTGCAATTTTTTCAAAATATACATTTCCCAGTTTAAAATGTATCTAAAATGACATTACAATAAGGGCTTGTGGCCCTTCTACTCATACTTTCTGATTCGGCTCCTTTAAGAGATCTGGTTCATGTTCTATCATCGATACTGGCTACGGTTGTTTCTTACCATAGGTATAAAGCAGGGCTGCACAACATACGGCCCGCGGGCCTGGCCTCTCTGTGCGGCCCGCGGGCCTGGCCTCTCTGTGCGGCCCGCGGGCCTGGCCTCTCTGTGCGGCCCGCAATGAATCCGTCCGGGCGCCAATTTTTTTTTAAAATGGCGCCGATTCCCTGCGGTCCCGGCGCGCATGCGCTAGGCCCGCTCCCCCCCCCTTCCCTGCTCCCAATGTGGGGTGGAAGGGGAAGCAACTATCAGCTCCTCTGCGGGCCCGCTCCCCCCCCTGCTCCCCCCCCCCCTGCTCCCAACGTGGGGCGGAAGGGGAAGCAACACGCAGCTCCTCTGAGGGGGAAGTAATAATTAAATAATTCAGCTCCTCCAGCGGCCTGCTTCTCACCGCTTCCCTCCGCGGCCAGCTTCTCGCGTCCCCCACGAGCTCACCTCCCCCCCTCCCCCCAGCCCGCGCCCCCAAGCCCACCTCCCGTCCCGGGCAGCTGCCGCAGGGATATCGGGGGCAGGAGGAGCAAGCGTCCGGCGGCAACCTGCACCCACCCGGTCAAGGTAAGTCACTGTTAGTCACTGTCTCCCACCCAGTCACTGTCACCCACCCACCCAGTCACTGTCACCCACCCAGTCACTGTCACCCACCCACCTAGTCACTGTCTCCCACCCACCCTGTCACCCACCCAGTCAATTGTCACCCTGTCACCCACCCAGTCACTGTCTCCCACCCACCCAGTCACTGTCTCCCACCCACCCAGTCACTGTCACCCACCCAGTCACTGTCTCCCACCCACCCAGTCACGGTCACCCTGTCACCCACCCAGTCACTGTCTCCCACCCAGTCACTGTCAAGTCACTGTCTACCACCCACCCAGTCACTGTCACCCTGTCACCCACCCAGTCACTGTCACCCTGTCACCCACCCAGTCACTGTCTCCCACCCACCCAGTCACTGTGTCCCACCCACCCAGTCACTGTCACCCTGTCACCCACCCAGTCACTGTCACCCTGTCACCCACCCAGTCACTGTGTCCCACCCACCCAGTCACTGTCTCCCACCCACCCAGTCACTGTCTCCCACCCACCCAGTCACTGTCTCCCACCCACCCAGTCACTGTCACCCACCCACCCAGTCACTGTCTCCCACCCACCCAGTCACTGTCACCCACCCACCCAGTCACTGTCACCCACCCAGTCACTGTCACCCACCCAGTCACTGTCACCCACCCAGTCACTGTCACCCACCCAGTCACTGTCACCCACCCAGTCACTGTCACCCACCCAGTCACTGTCACCCACCCAGTCACTGTCACCCACCCAGTCACTGTCACCCACCCAGTCACTGTGTCCCACCCAGTCACTGTGTCCCACCCAGTCACTGTGTCCCACCCAGTCACTGTGTCCCACCCAGTCACTGTGTCCCACCCAGTCACTGTGTCCCACCCAGTCACTGTCACCCACCCAGTCCCTGTCACCCACCCAAGGGGGGAGAGTGATGTGAGGTGCAAGGGGGGGAGAGTGATGTGAGGTGCAAGGGGGGGAGAGTGATGTGAGGTGCAAGGGGGGAGAGTGATGTGAGGTGCAAGGGGGGGAGAGGGATGTGAGGTGCAAGGGGGGGAGAGGGATGTGAGGTGCAAGGGGGGGAGAGGGATGTGAGGTGCAAGGGGGGAGAGGGATGTGAGGTGCAAGGGGGAAGAGGGATGTGAGCTGCAGGGGGGAGAGGATGTGAGCTGCAGGGGAGAGGGCTGTGAGCTGCAGGGGGTGGGATGTGAGCTGCAGGGGGGTGGGATGTGAGCTGCAGGGGGTGGGATGTGTGTGGTGTGCAGGGGGTATTGTGTGTTTGATGTAGAGGGGGTATTGTGTGTGGGTGAGGGGGAGAGATGGGGGTATGAGAGATAGATGGGGAGTATCGCAAAGGTTGATAGTGTTGGGTTCTGGGGGAGATATGAGGATGATGATGATAGGTGCTGGAGGAGAGGATGATGATGATGATGATGATTTTACCCGTGCGGCCCAATTTTTTTTTCCTTGGAGCAGTTTGGCCCTTTGCACTTTACGAGTTGTGCAGGCCTGGTATAAAGGATCTATAAAAAGCAGCAATCCCACTGAAGCTGGGAGTCTCTACTGGTAGTACTTTATGAATTTTAAAAACACATTATTGCTATCAAGCCAATCCAGACAAGGGATGAGTATTTTACAACTATTGACGTGGCGATTGGCTAAGTGAGCAAAAACGGGTCTCCTTTTTCTCATCCCATAGAGCTCCCATGACGAGGAAAAATTAACCCCTTCACTGCCAGAAGACCCAGAAACTCATTACAAAGCAGAGTAATGCTCTCAGATTTGTGATGATTAAACTGCACAGTGGAGAGTATCTCAGTGATGTCACATGTAGTGGTGACACAGTGACCATGTAGGATTCATTACTGGATCAAGAACATACAGTAGGTAGTTTAATTCTGTTCTGTTTTGTTTAGATTGCATATATTATTTGGGGGGGTGGGGGAGGGGGGGAAGCTGCTCAAAGTGTAATTGCTCTTTTAGATAAATATACAGATCACTATTACCCCAGTGGAAGTAGGGAGGTTCACAGTAGTAGGTCAAATATTAATTACTAGCTGAGAGACCCGGCGTTGCCCGGGATGTAAATGCGTAATAGGTAGTATTATTTATAAATCGTGGAACAATAGATGACTATTTGTTGTAAAGGTTGGATAATAATGTTGAAAAGAAAGATGGAAGAAAATGTAATACGATGTTGTTTAAAATGGTTTATTGTAAACACACCACAGTACTATGTATATTTTGGTGACATAACAGATGTAAAAATGTGAGGCGTGTGTCCTGCTAGGGTGGTGGCACGTGTGTTGTGAGTGCTGTCTGTGAGTGGGGGTCCTGCTAGGGTGTGAGGCGGTGGGTCAGTGATGTCGGTGCGTAGTGTGGCGGGTGTCTGTTGAGTGCATGCAGCGGCTGTGAGGCGGTGGGTGAAAGGCCAGAGGCGGGCGGAGTAAGGGCGGGTGAAAGGCAGAGGCGGGTGGGCGCGAAAGCAGAGGTGGGGAGGCAGGAAGGCGGGCAGGAAGGCGAAGGGTGGTGGGAAGGGGTGGAGGAGGGGGGGAAGGGGTGGAAGGGTGGGAGGGGGGAAGGGGTGGGAGAGGGGAAGGGGGTGGGAGGGGGTGGGAGAGAGGAAGGGGGTGGGAG
This sequence comes from Ascaphus truei, assembly GCF_040206685.1. NCBI lineage: Eukaryota > Metazoa > Chordata > Amphibia > Anura > Ascaphidae > Ascaphus > Ascaphus truei. The sequence continues at coordinate 474,837,249 of NC_134483.1, forward strand.
AGGGGAAGGGGGTGAGAGGGGAAGGGGGTGAGAGGGGGTGAAGGGGGTGAGAGGGGAAGGGGGTGAGAGGGGAAGGGGGTGGGAGGGGGAGGGAAAGGGGAGGAGGGGGAGGGAAAGAGGAGGAGGGGGGGAGGGAAAGGGGAGGAGGGGGGAGGGAAAGGGGAGGAGGGGGGAGGGAAAGGGGAGGAGGGGGGAGGGAAAGGGGAGGAGGGGGGAGGGAAAGGGGGGAGGGAAAGGGGAGGAGGGGGAGGGAAAGGGGAGGAGGGGGAGGGAAAGGGGAGGAGGGGAGGAGGGGGAGGGAAAGGGGAGGAGGGGGAGGGGAAAAGGGGAGGAGGGGGAGGGAAAGGGGAGGAGGGGGGAGGGATAGGGAGGAGGAGGAGGGGGAGGGAAAGGGGAGGAGGAGGGGGAGGGAAAGGGGAGGAGGGGGAGGGAAAGGGGAGGAGGGGGAGGGAAAGGGGAGGAGGGGGGAGGGGGGAGGGAAAGGGGAGGAGGGGGGAGGGGGGAGGGAAAGGGGAGGGAGGGGGGAGGGAAAGGGGAGGAGGGAGGAGGGGGGCGTGAAAGGGGAGGAGGGGGGAGTGAAAGGGGAGGAGGGGGGAGGGAAAGGGGAGGGGGGAGGGAAAGGAGAGGAGGAGGGGGGGAAGGGGGGAAGGGTAGGAGGGGGGAAGGGTAGGAGGGGGGGAAGGGTAGGAGGGGGGAAGGGGGGAAGGGTAGGAGGGGGGGAAGGGTAGGAGGGGGGGAAGGGGGGAAGGGTAGGAGGGGGGGGAAGGGGGAGGAGGGGGGGGAAGGGAGGAGGGGGGGAAGGGGAGGAGGGGGGGGGAGGGGAGGAGGGGGGGAAGGGGAGGAGGGGGGAAAGGGGAGGAGGGGGGAAAGGGGAGGAGGGGGGGAAGGGGAGGAGGGGGGGGAAGGGAGGAGGGGGGGAAGGGGAGGAGGGGGGGGAAGGGGAGGAGGGGGGGAAGGGGAGGAGGGGGGGAAGGGGAGGAGGGGGGGGAAGGGGAGGAGGGGGGGAAGGGGAGGAGGGGGGGAAGGGGAGGAGGGGGGGAAGGGGAGGAGGGGGGGAAGGGAGGAGGGGGGGAAGGGGAGGAGGGGGGGAAGGGGAGGAGGGGGGGAAGGGAGGAGGGGGGAGGGAAAGGGAAGGGGAGGAGGGGGGAGGGAAAGGAGAGGAGGGGGGAGGGAAAGGAGAGGAGGGGGGAGGGAAAGGAGAGGAGGAGGGGGAGGGGAGGAGGAGGGGGAGGGGGTAAAGGGGAGCGGAGGGGGGGAGGAAAAGGGGAGCGGAGGGGGGGGAGGAAAAGGGGAGCGGAGGGGGGGAGGAAAAGGGGAGCGGAGGGGGGGAGGAAAAGGGGAGCGGAGGGGGGGGGGAAAGG
>NC_134483.1:474838809-474938809 GCF_040206685.1 Ascaphus truei
CAAACTGACCCAGCAATATGCCAAAAGCTCCTATTTGGGACAGGCTATAAGGGGGCTCTCTGTCTGTCTTGAACATTAAGGGGCTGATTCTGTATTGGCTGCTTCAACTTCTACAAATCAGCCGCTAAGGTCAGTGGTGCTGAAGAGATACCAACAGGCAAGGGTTTAAGGATATCCCTGCGTCATCACAGGCGGCTCAGTCATTCCGATTGCGCCTCCTGTGCTGAAGCAGGGAGATCCTTAAACCCTTGCCTGTTGGTGGCCCATGAGGATTGAGTTTGAGCACCATTGCACCAAGGTGCAGTTAAAAAAAGGGGGGGGAAAAAAGAGAAATAAAAACCTTTTTCACAGCTATTTCTTCAATATTGTGTGAAGTTTGGAATAGGACAACTGAAATAAAACCTCTGACAATCCCACAATTGGTGAGGCTAAATTGTATTTCCTAAGCAACGAACACCATTTAAATCCACCACAAAACCTACAGTAAAGAATGCCACAGCTGCCCCTCGAATGCAAGGAACCCGAAGACACAAAGGAATTAGGCGTTCCGGCTCCCATTCTGCAGTCACTATACACAAAACCAGGTACGCCTCAAACTCCAGTGATGTGAAACACAGGGTGAGTGGGTGGGCAGCTCAACAGCATATTAACATCATTTGGGACTTTCAGGAACAAAATACAGTTTAAAAAACAGTGAGCAGAGAAAAGAAACTGGAGTGATTGAAAGAGACATTTCTATGTGCACAAGGGAAGAAAATAACTTTGAACTAAACACAAATGAGAAATAAAATTTTAAAAAAGTGCCCCATTACAAGTAAGGCCTTCAATGTTTTCCAAAAACTCAATAACGGATTTAAATACACTTTGCTCCCAGAATTCCTTACTCGTCATCGTCACTGTTTATCTCCTCTCCTTGCAAAGAAAGTGCAGTGACACAATCGTACTGCAATTAAAGCTTCAAATGATTCTGACATTTTATTCTATCCCACCCAGCAGGGGTGTTTTTCACACACACACACACACACACACACACACACACACACACACACACACACACACGTTTAGTTTATACTTCAGTTTCCTGTTTTCCCCACACTTTGTTTAGGAGGGAATGCACCTTACACTGGCTCTCTCTTACCGTTAGAAGAGAGTCTTCCCCTACAATAGGATTTGGTGTGGGCATTGGCCTGCGTCCAGGGATACTGCAGCCGTGCGGAGGCGCGGTGAGGGAAAGTTGGTGCTTTCCCTGGCCTTGGTTCACGCGCCGTCCGGGGGCGTCTCGGGGGGGCGGGCCAGTGACGTCACGAGCTGGTTCGCCCTCATTGGGTGAACCGCTCACGTGACCGGCCCTGCGCTTCCGTGAGCGCTCAAACTAAAAATTTCATAAGACCTAGCGGAAGCGTGCGCGAGCCCCTGCTAAAGCCGCTCTCATTGCAGCTGCAGGGGCTCACTGCCGAGCGTAAGCGCGCCTCAGCACGGGTCAGTGCCTAAACGCTGACCATGCCCGAGGCCTTATCCAGGACAAGCTGCTGGGCACGTTCATCTAATGTGGGGCGATGCAGTTTTTTTGTTTTCCTTTTCTTTTTAAATGGGCCAGTTCGACGATAATTAGATACATTATTTGCATGGCAATATCCTAACTTTCTTATGAGGGTGTGTAAAGCAGCAATACAGGTTTCATTTATTGTTTTTTTTTTTTTTCTTTTCAATCTTTACAGGATTGAAGCAGGGGACCCGCTGCTTCCAGAGATCCTTACCTCCCGTAGCAGTGCCGGTATCTGCAGCCAGGGAACTTGTGTGCCTAACGAAATGGCGGCTTTAAATGTCCTACATCACGTGGGCCAATAGGAAGAGGTGACCGGGAAATTGAAACTCAGAGATACTGGCACAACTATGGAGTATCTCTGGAAGTAGGGGGTCCCGGAGCTGAAATTAACACACTACAAAGACCGCCTGCTTCAATGGTTTCTTTTTTTTAAACTGTATCGCTGCTTAATTAAGAACTTCCAAATCTTGCTACAGAGTAAAGGGTTTCAAAATCTGCAGACCCTCCATGCAGTGTATAGAAATTCCATTCCTCGGTTTCTCTTCAAACAGTTGGCACAAGCTTCTAAAAGTGCTTGGATAAAATAAAAATAAAATATATATATTAAAAAAAAAAAGTCAGGCTTGAAATAATTCCCCTTTCTAAGACCTCATTTATTTAAAATTTTTTCAACACATTTTGTTTGGGCAAGGTAATACCCGTCAAGCTTCCTGAATGTCTCTAGATATTGCTTCATGCTTTCTTGTTTAAAAAAAGGACAATCCCCGAGCTATTCTTCTCATCCTTTAAACATTCCAGTCTTTGCGAAGAACGACTAAACAAAAAGCAAAATTGAGAGCCCAGACAAGAGGCATGGAGGTCACGGGCCTAAGGAACCTGTCAAAGTGTCTAAATAACAGTGCTGCGAATTATGATCTCCAGTGACTGGCTGTGCAGATTGTTGCCCCACCAACGTCAACAAAATGGAATCCAGATGTTTGCGAGGTCTTCAAGGTGTGGGGAAAACTATATATGGCAATGTTAGTGTATACTAATAGGGTGCAAGGATTAGCTCGCTCTGCCTAAGGGGACTGTACTTGGTAATCTGCAACAAACCTCATCTAGCATTACTGAATGCAAGAGATACAGAGGCGGGTGGCAGGTATGAGTCACTTGTGCGGGGTTTCCTTACTGTAGAATTGGGGTGGCCAACAGGTCAGGTTTTCAGGATATCCATGCTTGTGGCTCTATCAGACCCTGCTTCAGCACAGATGGCTCAATCAGTGGCTGAGTCTTTGAAAACCTGACCTGTTGGTGGCCCTTGCGTACTGGAATGGACCACCCCTGCTATAGAACATTAGATCTTATGGATTCCCTGTTAATATTTCCCACAACAAAGATCTTGGGCTAAAGGAGTAGCTCAAAGTTACTGTTGCTGCATTTGAAGTGGGTTAACCAGTTTCAAATGACAGTGTCTTCTTCTTGGGACCGGAGGCAAGTCACTTTACTGTATCTCGCTGCCTCATGCACCAACAACACTAAATTGAAAGCAGATTACTGAAAAATGGATAGAAACCGCATCAAAAGATATAGTAATCCGGCAGTAGGACCAGCAGCTCTAAAGTGTATCGAGCTAAATTGAACTTCAGACATATACAAAATATACATGCATCAGTTAAGGTGTTAGTTAAAAGTTAGTAGTAAACACTTTTACACTAAGACCTGGTAATATGGTGGTCACATAACAGGACTAATTCTAGAATTGCCAGTGGCATAATGTGCGTGCCCCTTTAAAGATTACTTTAAAACACTAAACCCCCAGATTCATTAAGCTCCTTCAGGTTTTTTAACCCAACGTAGTCATCCTACATTTCTTGGACCTTGTTGTGTTTTTTTTACAGAACCGGAACAAGGTGGTCTCCCGGAGCTGAGCCTCGTTACTCCTTTCTCTGGATACTCCCGGGTCCCGGAGATAGTCAATTTATGTGCGGTTAAAATAAAAAAAAGTCAACTCAAAGATGGCTGCTAGGAAGCGGTCATATCATGATCCGGCTACATTAGATGGTGGGAGTGAGGCTGAGATTGTGGCCATACTGATTGGTCACAGCAGGACCAGAGACAACGGCCCATACCGTTTTTTTTTCTTTAAACAGTCAATATATGAGGAATTGGAGGGTCCCTTCAAATCTTTTATTTAGCATTGTTCAGCTCCAGGAGGCCCTCCAGTTCTGTAATAAATGATTTTTCATATACTTAAATTTTTATTGATTTTTCAAGCAGAGATATACAGAACTAAAACATTAGAGGGGAGTGTTGGGGGAGGGGAGTGTTGGGGGAGGGGAGTGTTGGGGGAGGGGAGTGTTGGGGGAGGGGAGTGTTGGGGGAGGGGAGTGTTGGGGGAGGGGAGTGTTGGGGGAGGAGGGGTGCGTAGTTACAAAAAGAAAAAAAAACCAGGGGGGGGGGGGGGGGAGAACAGCACAATAGTGATTCAACAGTTCTTGCCGAGGTATACTGAAGTAAAACATTTTAGGGAAGGATTGGGGGGGGGAAGGATTGGGGGGGGGGAGGATTGAGGGGGGGGAGGATTGGGGGAGGAGGGAAGGTTTGGAGGTAGGGGCGGGAACATAAGAGTGAGAAAAGAAAAGGGAGGGACTACACAGTGGTGAAACCACATGTCACGTTGCATAACATAGTTTTAACTTGGATTGTGGAGTTGTTATGGAAGCTTCTAAATCAGCTATGGAGATCCTCTGTTATGGAGGCCTGGGTAATACAAAAATTCAGTCTTTTTCAACTTCCTTCCTGATCATTTATTGTCCTTATCACCTAATTGCTATTTGGTTCTGGGTTAAGGGAGGAGGAGGAGGAGGGGGAGGAGGAGGGGAAGGAGGTGGGGGAGGAGGAGGGGAAGGAGGTGGGGGAGGAGGAGGGGAAGGAGGTGGGGAAGGAGGTGGGGGAGGAGGAGGGGGAGGAGGAGGGGAAGGAGGTGGGGGAGGAGGAGGGGGAGGAGGAGGGGAAGGAGGTGGGGGAGGAGGAGGGGGAGGAGGAGGGGAGAACCGAGAAGAAAAAATGAATTTAAAAAAAGAAAAAAAAAGTGTGCGCATGGATGTGTCTCCTGTGAGACCGTCATAATGCTCACCTGCCCTTGGGAATAAAATCTGGGGTGGGGGAGGAACAGAAAAAAACAAGGGCAACTGTGTCTACAGTAGCACAGGTAATGTTGGGGGTAGTGGCCAGGACTCAGACAATCCGACTATCTGAGCTCCCTCCTCGGAGCGTCACCAGGCTTTGGGCCTATTGCATAGATAAGACTACTCAAAACTCCCACCAAGGACTTAGACCACACTAGTGGACCATTAGTAACCTGGTGTTAATTTGCACCTGAAAACATTATACAATATTTACTCAGTTTCGGAACATGATCTTAAAACTCAGCTTAGGGTTTGGACCCAGCATCGGGTAACTGTTTCGTCAGAGAGCTCGGGTGGGAGGATCTTCTCATGGGAATCGTTGCCTCTCGGTGCACGCTCGGGAAGAGGGGAGCTCAGGCCTAAATATTCGAGGAAGGCTTACACCATCGTCCAGGTTCCTGAGGGTTAGAGGTCTCCCATTTTTAAACTACTTGAAGACCAAAGGGAAATGTCCATCTATACTTGATATTGCGGCCCCTTCGTGTCCATGTCACCTCTCAGAGATCTCTTCTTTTGGCAAGTGTGGATATACCTGTAGTGGTACATTTTGAAACTTGAGGTCTCTGGAGACCTTCATCACCGTGTTGAAAGCTTCCTTTGTTTTGAAATAGTTGAATCTCGGCACCACATCCCTTGGTCTGTCTCCTGGTTGAGGCCTCGATCTTAAGGCTCTGTGGCATCTGTCAAGGGTAAGGGACTCTTTTGTAGAATCAGGAAGGGCTGATGTAAGTTAATTGCCCATGAATCCCTCAATGTCTGTTCTAGACTCTGGGATCCGAACAGAGCTCAATTCTGCGTTGACTGCTATACAAGTAATGGTCGTTAATGTTTGTCAAGCGGCAATAGTCCTTGGGGTAATTATGCACAATGACCCTGTCCTATAGAGCTTACAATCTAATTTTGGTGCACAGGGGGATGCACGTCTAGGAACTAATTTTAGATGGAGGGCAGGAAGGGTGACACATAGAAAATAAATTAGAGAGTGTTGAGATTCTTTAAGTACAGAACTTTGGCAGAGGGCAATGCAGCACATTCATTCCCATTTCGTCACAATGCTTTAAGTCTGCATTATTTGTGGGTGTCATTTTCTATTCCCGACTAGCCGACAAGATATGCAGCATTGTACAGAGTGTTTTGCAGGCACGATAAGCCACGTTTCATAGGAGCTTACAGAGAGCCGCCACTGGGATTCAAATTACATTCGCCAGCTTCAAAGCTCTTGTTCTTACCATAAAGCTACTATAGCCCTTCAGTTTCTGGCGACCGGAAGTATACAGCAATAGTCTGACATCATACAGTACATGTTTATTCACCCTCTCCCTTGAAATGCGGCTTTGAAAGGACCTGCCAGGCTCGTGTCTGGTTGTAACAGAACATTAGGCTGTGCGGTTGACACTACCCATCTACAGATCTGGCTCTCGCCACCGATAAAATTCCTGGTCTTGGCTAATCGTGCCGGTTTATTGGCTTTCAATGAAAGGTAATCTGGCTTAAATATGACAGGAAGACAAAAACATGAGATATAAAACCATGGGGGGGGGGGGGAGGGAGAAATAGTCTGCAGTCACATTAATAAGCGCTGTGTTTACATGGCTTTTTGTGTGCTTGCCAACTGACTGCGATCTGTTCCTTTTAAAAAGTTCTGTGTGGTGGAGAGGATAAACAAAAAAAAGTGTTTTACATTTTGAGCTTCTCTGCATCAAGTAGCCAACATAAGCCTTATTTCCATTTATCCTTTTCTGAATTCATATTACCATGCAATTACAAATATTTCTACATTAAAATAAGCTAGGCTCGTTAATTCCATATACAAGGTTTTTTTTGGGGGGGGGAGGGGGAAGTTGGAAGGAAGGGGATGACTGGTTTAGCTTTAGGAATGTTAATTCATTTACAAGCCCATTCTGCATTTCCAAACTTTTGTACAAGTAATAGACATTGGAGCTCCAACAATATGACCGTGCGAACATTCTTATACATTGAGTAGGAATAATATCAATGGAATACTATAGTATAATCATACAAACACTCTTTGCTATGTACTTATATTCTCGTTATGCTTAAATTGCAGATGATTAGACATTAAAGCCACTTATTACTGTTATTGTTGGGGGCTCGGTTCTTATTGGGTGATTTGTATACTTGTAGCCTGGTTCCCCCCTGGGACCCCTATGCATGCTCCCCTTACCTCGCTGCAGACGCGCGGCTGGTGCGGGGGCCTGGTGTGGGCACCCATGGAGGGAGAGGCGTACCCGCCCGTAATCAGGATGGTGAGCGGGTCACCGGAGGTCCGCGGTGGCTCCCTTAGCAGGGCGTTGTCATCTTGTTGGTTACCACGCATGCGCGAGACTGGCGCGTGTGCAATAGATAGTGCAGGGGCCATTAGAAAGATAGTAGGCATGCGCAGAAGGTAGGGACAGCTGCGGCCATTTGAAGAAAGCTCCGCAGGGGGAACTTCAACCCCCACCAGCCCCAGGGGCTGGTAGACACATGGCACCACATAGCAAATAGGGCTGCAGCATTCCCCTGCACCAAAGAAGATACATTTGGCGCGCTTGGAGAGCCACGCCAGCCAGGAGAGGGAGCAGAAGCCGACAGAGGTAGTGTCCAGGGAGCTGTGCTTCCCTGGACTAGGCCTAGCTTACCCCCTTAGGCCCAAGGTAGCACCTGAGACCCAAATAGATTGTGGCTGCTTCAAGGACATGCCCTTTAGATAGGGGCAGTGTCCCTATTAGAATCTATCATGTCAGGGACACAGCGACACCGTGCATTACCTGTGGCCTGGTCTCAGACCACCACCGCCAGGCAGAGGCTATTATGGTGGGACACTCCGGCCGGAGTCCACCCCACGTAGAGGCGGACGCCATCGCCAGCGCGGGACAGACGGGCCCTTTCCTCAGTCAGCGATACCGGGTGCTGGTGGACCTGGCAGGTATCATACAGTCAACAAGTGCACCAACGATGCACTCTTACTGTGGGCAGCGCTGTCACACAGACGTGGGGTGGGAGAGACAATTGGGGCTGGACACTGGTGCCCCCTGCACCCGAGTATTGTGGAGTTACTACATATCTGTGTACACATATGTATGGTGTAGCGGTACTACTCGCTCTGGTTACAAATTGCATGTTCAGTAAACCTGTCAATATATACTGCGTGTGTATTTATTGTATCGGGTCTGTGAGGGGGTTATCCGGAACGCTGTAATTTTTTCCACCCGCATCCCCTCGGTTATTCTTTTTTCTACAGTTCGCCTAGAGGGGGGAGGGGGGAGCTATCTTCTTCCAGAAAGCCACCACGGCCCATCTAGCCGCCGTCAGTATAAATGATACTAGCCTCCTCATAGGCCGGCTTATATCTTCAACTGGTTTTGCCAGGAGTTAAGTCAATGGGTCCATGGGAATCAAAAGATCTGTTACATCTTTAATAATAGTTTGCATAGTGGTCCAATACTTCTGAATCGCTGGACATGACCGCCAAATGTGAACCATGTCACCTCTGATGTTTTTTTTTTTTAACGTTGCATACATATACATACTATGGTTAAGGTGTAAAATATGAGATATAGACACTCTTCATTTCTAGAGAACGGACTAAATGAAAGAAAATCCCAAGCGGTCACTTGCCAGATGTATACATACTGTCATTTAGCCATAAATATTTGACAAATGTTAAAGAATGGACAGGTGTGCTTTTTATTTAATGTATATATGCCCAGCAAGGCAAAATAGCAGCTATTTTTAAACTCTTCAAAAAGTAAACATGTTACTTGAAGATCTCAGGATTTAATGCTGCAATCTTCCCACCCCCTTTTTGTTTTTCACAGGATGGGCAGCTGAAGCACGTTAAAAATAATTTTAAATAAAAAGAATAAATGTTTCGCTCCGGGGACCCCCGTATCCCGGGATATCCTCCAGCCCACTGCTTCCCCTCCTGTAAAGAAAAAGGAGGATGCTGCAGCATAACAATTGAAGATAACCATCTCTGTAGGGGAGAGAGGGAGAGGGGGACTATAAAATCGAGATAGAGTCATTGAAAGGGGACATCAACTTTTTTTCTTAATGCCAATAACACAGCTTGCCCCTTTTGCAGAAGGGATTCTCGTTATTGCTGCCTGCATAAGAACCAGGTGAAGTTCTCTCACACAGAAAAACAGCCAGAAGGACTAGAAATCTTGGCATCACCCACGCATGCCTTACCAAACCTACTACCCAAAGGGCAGCTCTCACGCGTGCCAAATATCTCACTCCAGATCAGAGCGCGGATTGCGACAGAAAAAACAATACGTTACCTTATAACTATCAAATAAACGCTCAACGCCACTTAGTCATTTCCGAGTTTCAGCCTGAGCCTGAATGTGGAATCTCTGCATCGGATTCCAGTGGCAAACTAGGGAGAAAATCCTCATGATATATTTCACCTTCATTAAGTCCAAGCCTATTTGTTAAACACATCTCCTTCACATTCCCCCCACCCTCTCGTACCACGTAATGAAAGTACAAGGGTTACTGCTCTCGCTGGCGCGTTATCATGTGATATTGTTATCACGGCCATTGAATCCTATGGAAACTCTGGCGGTTTGCGTTATAACATAATATTCTGCACTATCTGTAGGTAAAATAAAGCTGGCTACATCTGTACATGTTTAATAGACATACTGGCGTCCATGGACCGTGTATGGGCTCTCTAACCCGCTGAAATGTATTGGAGGATTCCCAGACGGCAAAGGTTTTTTTTTTTTTTTTTAAACGCCCATTGCTGGATTTTCTTAAGTCGTTGAAAAAAGCACGATAACAGTAAGCGATTGTTTACAGCCGCTCATTTAAGTGAACATTAACGATCCATCACGAACAGTTTTCACCATTTGGGGAGCAACGACCAGAATGCAAATAAACAAGGATTTCAATATTTAACAGTGGTTTGGACAAAAACCTGGATTAGATTTCATATGCTGCAACCTACTGCAAAATCAGAGGTACAAAACAGTCTGTGTCGTTACAGTAAAAAGGAAAGCTCTGTTACTTCTAAAGGAGGGGTTCCCAAATCCATGCCTCAAGTATCCCACAACAGGTAAGGTTTTAAGGATATCCCTGCTTCAGCACAGGTGGCACAATCAGACTAAGTCACCTGTGCTGAAACAGGGATATCGTTAAAACCTGACCTGCTGGGGGGTACTTGAGGCATGGATTTGGGAACCACTGCTCTAACGGATAATTTTCATGATTGAAAAAGAGTAAAAAAACACTGGCCTCTGAAGTGGTAAACCCCAATTTGAGGCCCACTGTCAGCTCCGTGGGACCTCGGTTCACTTTAACCCCTGGTCTCTCAGTACAGCAAGCCCTTTATTGCAGGAATTAGCTGCGTTTATATCCGCATTAAGTGTGCGTGCAGCGACTGAAATAAAAATACGTTGAAACGCCTTTCAATAAACGACGGAGCTGGGTGGTCTTGCAGAGCAATTTAAATGTAATTACCCTGCGCTCGGTAGACATGTCAATCTAAAATGTTATCATTTCCCCTTCCAAACAACAAATCCCTGGCTTACACATCTACATGAAGAATCTGCAGCCAAGGACAAAAGGCGTCTTATTCAAACATCCCCAGTTTGTTCCCCTATTATCTCTGTACCAGGCACAAGAGAAATCCACATTCAAATGGGGATTCATTTATTTGGAATGCACATATTGTATGGAGGTTTAGTTTTTTTTCGACACTATCGACAACATAACTGCAACCAGGTTATCTTTCAATGCACACGTTACGCGCGCACCATTAAAAAGGTTACTGAATGGACTTTGCGCAGAGAGGTTTTTGTAGATAAAGGGAGATTGCAGAACCCATTGAATTTTTGTTAAATGAAAAGGGGAGACCCACCAGCAGAAGATGTCAATACATTTTGCTCATACACGCCATGCTTTGCGGAGTGGGCTGGTTACGCCACAGCATCAAGAGGTGCTCCCTTTCCTAGCACATCGAAAAGGGAAAGGACTATCAGACCGTATTCACATGTTCAAAGCAGCGCTGCAGGCAGCAATAAAACAGAAATACAAATCTGGGTAGGAAAGATAATCTACTGCAGCCTTCTAATTCTGACGGCTATAATCCCTTTTTTTAATTTAATCTCTTTGTCAGCACACAAAAAAAGGGTGTGTCGAGCACGCGCATTTTAAGTGAAACTTGTCTTTTGTCACTGTTTTGTCATAGAAATTGTATTTGTGATGGTTTCAATGATAAATTAAAAACACAATTTCAGCGACAAAACGCAAATAAGTGTGACTTAGAACGCGCGTGCTCGGCACACACCTCATGTTTGAGCTATTTGCACTTCTATATTTATACTAACTGAATTCTGTGAGTGTGTGTGTCTCAGTGTGTGTGTCTCAGGGTGTGTGTGTGTGTCTTTCCTCATCACTTGTTTTAGTGCCGACAGTGGCCTTGAGTTGTGTACCTGGATTGGAGCGTCAATACTGCACGTGAGTGTGAGCGTGAGTAGGCTCCATGCGTGGGTGTAAAACAGTACCTCTCTTGCAAGAGAAGGAATTGGGTCCTGGCCTGCTAAATAAAAGGTGAACCATTCCACATCTGTGTCGATACTGGAAAAGGGGGTTCCTGTAGGGAATACTATCTGCCTACTGCAGCTACCCTACAGGATGGGGGCGCGTCACTGACGGACCACCAGCCTGTCCCATTGCTACTCCCACTATCATCCTCGGAGATTCAGGCTTCCTGGCCTACAGCAGTTGAGCTAACCAGCAGTTGAGCAAACCAGGAGCGGTACACATGTAGCATGCAGATCTCCCGTAAAGGGGGGGGGGGGAAGAGGGAGAAAAGGGTGTTACATATACATAATACCCCCTTTGGGATTACTAGGGCCTTAAGGGGTAATCTATGTGGGCCCACACAGGGTAAAAGGGTAAAGCCCCTTTCCATGGTCACATGGTGCTGAGGTAACGAGGAGAAGTTAAGCCCTGCCCCTTTTCTTCCTGGAGAGTAAAAATCAGACGTGGGTGTAGAGAGGGAGGAGCTTCTGGAGCTCATATCCCTGGATGAGACACAGAGTAGGGATCTCAGTGTATATAGTGTTTATGTAAATACATAGGATCCCCTTTTTTATTGTTTGATGGTTAGGGACAGTGTCCCTTTTAGATATTGGCCTTAAAAATGGTTCATTGCTACCTTCCAAGTTCATATTGCAGCAGCACATGCCCTGAGCGGGCTCCACAGTGCACTGTCCCAAGGGAAAGTTGCACCAAACCCATCAGAGGGTCCATAGCTGGCCCCACTACAGGCCGCCACTAAGTGGCATGCAGTGCATGTGAGAGGGATACTGATCACAGGCAGATAGAACAGCCTGACAGAGGCCCTGAAGGGATGAAGCACCAGAGTGCGACAAGTGATGTAATCAAGATAGTGTGAAGGAAGGTTGGTGTCGTCGTCGTCCCCAACACCCACCCTGCAAGAGTAAGGGTAGCCCAAGTTGGGACCCTTGAACTTTAGATAAACATGGACTCAATGTGATAGAGAATCACTTAAGTAGGTAACAATTGGTTTCTCAGCCCAGTTCAAGGAAAAGTGCCTCCCTAGGAATACTAGCATTTATCTGGGGAAGATATCGTATGTGTCTACAGGTTACCAGTCTCCATAACTATAAAATTCCTGGTGCCCATCATTTTCATCTAAATATGCACTCAGCCTGCACGGACCAGCAGCTCTGACAAGATAACGCATCCGGAGTAGCCAACATCGCAGACACCTATGTAACCTCCCTAAGAGCTAGGCAGTGAGGGACACACACACACACACACACGTCTTGGTATTCTTGATTAATAATGCAGAAAAGACTACTTCCATGTACTGTACATACTTTCAGGTGCTCCAAATGTAATATGAAATGGCCAAATTGCAGGTCTCTCCTTGAACAGATTTAGTAGAACTGCCAGCCAGCCAGCGAAAGGTCGAGCTATACATGGCAGACCGGGAGGTCCAGCCAGAATAGAGCCAAGATTGTAACTGCAAGGTTACAACAAGTAGAGGCTCAAGTTACAGATCCCGAAATTGAATTCAATTTTACATTGTCAACAGTGCTTGGAGCCGCACCACAAGAATGCCTTCCGCCTCATGAATAAGATTGCACTTCCCCCTCTTCCTCTTACTTGGGAAAAAGAAAAACAAAACCAATACCTTCACATTTCTGGCAGCTTCCTGTGGTCCGGCTGTTTTGCACAAGGGCAGAGTTGGCACGTTCTAGTGTCAGGTTTGTAAAAACAAGGAAGCCACCGGCCAGACCACAAATTCCTCAAGTTGGGAGTATGTTGCCATAAACAACATTTCCACCATTTGTAAAGTATAGCTTATATTGGAACCATCCCTCGGTTTACATGGATACGATAACACAAAGCCGTGCGTTTCACGTGTGCAGCCTGAATAGCTCTGCCGTAAAAAAAATACAAATTGCTTTAGTTCATATCCCAGATGTTAAAATATGTGCAAGTCTGTATTCATTACACATTACTCAGAGTTAGGATTGTAAACACGGCACGTAGCTGATAATGTACAGTATGGATCTCCATATACTGGTGTTTATAATACCAAACCGAGACTTGACACCATAAAGCTTTGCCTCTGTCTGCCAATCACTGACAAGCCTGGTAAAATCTCTCCACAAAATGCAATGCAAACGCTGCATTAAGGTCTGTGACACTGTGATACTGCTGGACATCCGACTGCATCACCTCACCCTTCCTCCTCGCTCAGGGTGGGGGATAGGCAACAGAAAGTACAATGGGATGGCGAGAAGAGAGACTTTCCCAATGACTGGGATCCTCACTGGCCCCACTGGCTTTACTAGGAGCCCAACCACTGGCAGGGCCGGTTCATTCATTAGGCGGCCATATTGGGCGGCAGAATTTGGGGGCGGTAGCGGCTAGGTTGCTTATTGAGGGGATTTCACTGATTTCCCGGAGCAGCAGGGCCGTCTTAACATATGGGCACGCTGGGCAGTTGCCCGGGGGCCCTACAGCATAGGGCGGCCCCACGTGCCCGGCCCATGCGTGCCCACCATAGGGTTGCCAGGTGTCCGGCGAGCGTTAAGTGCTGAGAGGGCGGAGGCAGTGAGAGGGAGGGCCGGGATGGTGGCTGGGCAGAGCAAGGAGGACTGGTGTGCTGTCCCTGATTGGAGGAGAGGACAGCCAACCAGAGGACAGCGGAGGCGGATCCCACACCCCGGCGGGCCAGAGACATGTTCTGTGCTGTCTGCGTCCCGCAGGAGATAGGTAAAGTACAATGTGGGGGGAGGTGAGGGTATATTTAATATGTATTGGGGTGGTAGGAGTATATTTAATATATATATATGGGGGTGGTGGGGGTATATTTTATATGTATTGGGGTGGTAGGGGTATATTTAATATATATATGGGGTGTTAGGGGTATATTTAATATATATTTGGGGGTGGTAGGAGTATATTTAATATATGGGGGTGGTTGGGGTATATTTTATACGTATTGGGGTTTTGGGGGTATATTTTATATGAATTGGGGAGGTGGGGGATATTTTATATGAATTGGGGAGGTGGGGGGATATTTTATATGTATTGGAGCGGTAGGGGGATATTTTATATGTATTAGGGCGGTGGGGGGATATTTAATATATATATGGGGGTGGTGGGGCTATATTTTATATGTATTGGGGAGGTGTTTTTTTATATATATGTATTGGGGAGGTGGGGCTATATTTTATATGTATTCGGGAGCGTGTTTTTTTTTTTTTAATATGTATTGGGGGCGTCGCAACTTTTACCATTGTGTCCAGTATTTTTGGACAAGCCATCTGGAACCCTACCCACCAATGCTAAAAATGTAAAATCTCCATTCTAAGTCTAGCTAGGATGGCTCGCTCTCCCCCCGCCGCGGCGCCCGGCACCCCGGATCGCTCTCCCCCCCGCCCGGAACCCCGGCTCCGCTCACTCTCACCTGCCCGGAAGTGGAACCCTGGCTCCACTCGCTCTCCGCCGGCCCAGCACCCCGGCTCGCGTCACAACCGCTCGCAGCCTAGCAGTGCAGCACTTCCGGTGCCTGCTGTTGCTAGTGAACGCGTGGGAGGCTGGGAGCGACAGTCTGCATAGGTTAGAAGTATATACCAGTGACTGGTCTTCATTGTGATATTTCTTCAGATAAAAAAGGTGGTACAGGTTGACTTTTTTCACTGTACTGCAGTTATAGCTGCAAAGTGATGTTTCTCATGTGAGGTATTGTAAAAGTTATATAAAAGATTGTTTTATGAATAACACTGTAACAGTAAGATGTCAGAATAAATTGTAAAACTAGATATTCAGGGGATATTAACTATTCGTTAACAAATCGTTAATTTACATATTTATTCATGTGAGTGATTGTGTAGGCAGGGCCCCCTGCACTGCTTTGCCCGGGGGCCCCTAATGTTGTTAAGATGGCCCTGCGAAGCAGGGCTGTTGCTCGGGGGCTGGGCAGTTTCCTCTTTCCCGATTGGCTGCATTACCCTGCAGCAACCAATCATGAGGTGTAAGGAGACTGGGGGCGGGCCTAAGCATGGAGCAAAGTCGTGTGAGGCTGTGTATCTGCGGGTCCTGCCCTGTCTGCAGGTATTTGTTCTGTTTTGTGTCTGTGTCGGGGGGTGGGGGGGAGGGATGGAAAAGGGGGGGGGGGAAGAGAGAAGGAGAGTGATAAGAGGGTTGAGAGAATGACAGAGAGAGAGAAGAGAGGGAAGAGTGACAGGGAGAGGGGGGGGGGGGTGTTTATGAATCTAGTAGGTATAACATTTAAATTTTTCAGTTAAATATAAAAAACATACCTGAAAGTTAATTGCGTGTGTCTCCCCCCCCCCCCCCCGCCCTTTAATCATTATTTTCCCCCTTCATGTATTTCTCTTTAACCTTCAAGTAGCTCTCTCTTACCGACCCCCCCCCCCCGCCCTTTAATCATTATTTTCCCCCTTCATGTATTTCTCTTTAACCTTCAAGTAGCTCTCTCTTACCGACCCCCCCCCCCCCCCCCCCCACACACACACACACACACACACACACAGAGGCAGGCACATACACACACACACACAGAGGCAGGCACATACACACACACACAGGCATCTTTCCCTCCACATCGTCTCGCTCTTCTCCCCCAGAATGTCTCTTTTACACTGTTCATCTCATGGTCTCTGTTCTCCCCTCATGTATTTATCTTATTCCCCCCCCCCCCCATGCCTTTTCTCCACCCTCTTCTCTTTATTTGATCCCCCATGTTTCTCTCCCCCTCACCCTCTCTTAATCTGATGCATCTTTTCTTCTCTCTCCTCCCCATCATATATTTCCCTTGTACTTTGTCTCTCCTTTCTATCTTCTTCCTTTCATGTCTGTATTTCCCTCCTTTGGTGTTTGTGCGGGGTACACACTTACCCCTTAGGGGGTACCCACCCTTCCTGTATTTCCCACTCCTGAGTTAACCCTTCCCTCTCACCTTTCCCAGCCTCTCGCTGCTCTACTTGAGGCCCCGCCCCCTGACATAGGCCCCACCCACAGAGGCCCTGCAGAGGAAGGGATTTTCCCTCTGTGCTTCCTGCTGCATCTCAGCCCCCCCAATAGAGAATTCATGTGCAGGCAGGGGGCCGGACCACCTAAACAGACCATGCCTGGGACAGCAGTCCTGGCTGTCCCCCCGTCGGCACCCTGTTTACATAGTAGATGGAGTTAAAAAAATAAAAAGGACCTATGTCCATCAAGTTTAACCTATGATAAATGTTATTCTCTTCAACCCAGCCATGTTTGCACCTGGATCAAGAACAATCCCCAAGAATAAAGGTGAATAATAATCTATAGTTGCACTAAAAAAATGGATTCTTGTTTACACTGAAATGCCAACTACTACATGCGTTTGTAAGTACATTTCTTGTAAAGTTCACAAGCATTTTGTTAATAATCTGTAAAAATATTCTATCCCCACTTCTTTTCTTTTACCGCACCTCGAAATGAGGGCTTTACTCTTACTGTCAAACTGAAAAATGTAAATCAAGAAGGCCCTGAAATCCTTATTCTTGATCGTTGCAATGCTAATAGTTATTCTTGTCACGGTTACAAGTTTTCAAAACCGCTTAGTAAATCTTAAAAACAGAGCTATAAATGTTTAAGCAAGTTCTGTTTTCAGCTGAAGTTCAGTAATTGTGTTTGCCAGAATTCAGAGGATTTATCTTAAAACCGCGATCGCAACTGGGATTTTTATTTTTATTTTAACCCAACTGGTGCTGAAGCATGCCATTATTAGCTCCGGGAAACCTCTCGCTTTCCGAGATCCTTAACGGTCATTTCAACTTCTGTCACTGAGCCAAAGAGGGATTACATTGATGCACTCCGTCTCCATTATATTGAGTAAAGAAAAACGTCGATACGTCTCACTACAGCATACTTGCTGCTCCAAGCAACACTTTCACCTAACTGCTTTTAAATCACCCCCCCCCAAATTGTATTGTATGTCTTTATTTATATAGCGCCATTAATGCTTCAGACATAAACGTAACATTTAAAAAGAGGAGATTGGTATGTAGGAGGAACGTACAGAGACAATAGGAGGGCATTTTGGTAAGTGCTTCTGCAGGGGGCCAAGCTTTATGTATCATGTGTCTAGTAATATCTACGGAGCTACTCATATGCTTCTTTAAGCAAGTGTGTCTTAAGGTGGGTCTTAAAGGTGGATAGAGAGGGTGCTAGTCGGGTATTGAAAGGAAGGGCATTCCAGAGGTGCGGGCAGTCAGTGAGAAAGGTTAAAGGCGGGAGAGGGCTTTAGATACAAAGGGGGTAGAGAGAAGACATCCTTGAGCAAAACGCAAGAGTTGGGATGGTGCAAAGCGAGAAATTAGGGCTGAGATGTAAGGAGGGGCAGAAGGGTGTAAAGCTTTAAAAGTGAGGAGGAGAATGGAGTGTGAGATGCGGCATTTGATAAGAAGCCAGGAGAGTGATTTCAGCAGGAGAGATGCCGAGACAGATTTAGGAAGGAGTAGCGTGACTCTGGCAGCAGCGTTTAGGATAGATTGTAGGGGAGATACGTGAGAGGCAGGAAGGCCAGACAGCAGGAGGTTACAGTAATCGAGACGGGAGAGAATGAGGGCCTGAGTCAGAGTTTTAGCAGTCTTTGCGGACTCGAGTGGAGCAAAACAGATGCACCTCGACATTGATAGAGAGACAAAACAGTGCCATTTGCATCACTATTGGAGCAATATATTTGCACCAACTAGGATACTGGATACATAAATATAAAAAAAAACAGAAGAAAATATACCGCTCACTAGTAAATATGTGCAAATATGGTTAGTGAATGTGATGGTCGCCTGAAGTGCCTAGAGTGTCACTGGGTGTTACCTATGTACTGAATCGAAATATATTTTCAAAATAGAGATAAGGTTGTAATGACAACCAATCTCTAACAAGAAGCACAGTTAATGGGGCACACCTTGGCTATTTAAACATTTAATATTCCTACAATTAATATAAGTCTACACGTGCAAATAAAATTGTAATATATTTACCTTATCTTTATTTTGAAAATATACATAAATATTCCCCTTATCTGAGGCTGTTTCCAATCTGTCAGCAGTTTAGGCTCCAGAAAAGTCTAGCACATTCTGAGTTTAAAATCTACTGAATCATGGAATCATGGAGGTTGTGATAAGATAGGAGCAGTGTAAGGCCTCGGACATAGTGCAGGAGCGCGAGCGCGCGCGCGCTCGACGTCACGCGTGCCTGCACTTGCCGAGATTTGTGGCCTGCATGTTTGCACGATGGGGGCGGGGGAAGGGCGTGTAAGGGGGCACGGCTGTGACATCACAGAGCTGGTTAGGTCTTCATTGGGCGATCCACTCACGTGAACCGGCCGTCGCGGGGGATACTCCATCTTGGTTGTCACGCCAAGCTTCTGTCACCCCCGTCGTGCTTGTGCACGCGCTCACACTATAGACAAACACATTGGCGTCCTAGTGTTTGTTTTCGGCACGAGCTATGTCGCTCGCTCCGTGTCCTGCACTATGGCCGCAGCCTAAGACCCCCCTTTCCAGACGTATGTATTTAGCTCTCTTAAAAAAAAAAAAAAAGAATCACAATTAGCACACATTGTTGCTACAGTACAATACACAACTCAACAGAAAAAGCTTTAAATCGCATACTACTCTTAGGCCGAGTTCATACACTCCACTTGCTTGTGAGAGTGCGAGCTCTTGCTGCTGTAGCACAAGCGATCTGTGCCCATAGTGTAGGAGGCGTTGGGTGGGGGGTGGGGGGGGTGGCCATGACGTCACGGAGCTGGTTCACCGTGACTGGCTGAACCACTCGCGTACCGTGGCAGCCGCTTTTAAAAACAAATTTCTTGTCTTTTCAAAACGCAGTCACTCTGTCGTGCGCACTAGGAGCGGCCTCAAGGCGTCCTGCGCGAACGCACACAGTATAAGCTCAGCCTTAGCAGTGTGAGATTAGAGGTGAAAACAGGTAAATTGCTGTTTGCTATCTCTCTATGCTTTCAATATAGCCAAGCGCAAGAATTAGACATTTAATGATCAACTGGAATAAAGAATAAAAAATTAACTAATACCCCCTATTGATAGGGAAATTGTCACATTATCTTACATAACATTATTATAGGAACAAGGAAGACTTTGGTTATCAAATATTACATAATCATTTATTTTAATTCACAAGTTTTCTAAAACGAGATCTGCCACAATTTTCACTTTGATACGAGAGACAAACTGTGAACAAGTAGGTTTTTTTTTGGGTGGGGGGGTTGAGGAATAGTTGGGTGTCTGACTTTCTATCTTTGTATGATACTGCCAAACAAGTGCATATTCAAGCACATCAGTACATGTAATTATATGGTGCTTTCTCCAAAGCTATAGAATAGAATTGTGAAGTAAATGGGTAAAAAGTCCCAATAAGCGATTTCAAACTGTAAAAAGATTTGGTATACAATTAGCTAGGGTATCCATAAAAAGCAAAACCCCTGAGGTGTTCAAAATCTTTGTGTATAGATAAAAGTTTATGGGAATAACCAAGCATCCATTAATGCTGCTTCTATTCGGACCAGATGGTCTTTAATTATGAGTAACTGATGACAAGTAGATTGGACTTTAATTATGAATAGACTTTTTAGCTTTAGTCAATAACAAATTGAATTCAAGCTAACACTGGAAACTATCAACGTTGCTGTAACAAGGTTATTGCATATTTGGGCTGATTGAAAAAACGTGAGCAGCAGAATATTAAACTAGTTGAAGAGGATAAATACACTCAAAAGATAATTGTGCATGTAATTGTAGCCAGGTCCCCCTCTGGGTGTTTCAACCCCCCCCCTCCTTGTACTCACCTCCGCGGCGGTCCGGGAGAGTTGCGGCCGGTTGCAAGGCCGCGGGCGCACGTGCGCGCGTCTTCCGTTGTTCAGGGGGGGGGCTTGGCGGATGCCAGCACGGCGTTGGGGTGGCGGGTGCCAGCGCGGCGTTGGGGCGGCGCCATCTTGAGGTCATTTGCGCATGCACAGATGAGAGCGGCGGCCATTACATGTCGCGCATGCGCAGTAGCAAAGGCGCGAAGCAGGCCCAATGGGAGAAGGCTCTTGGCAGGGGAGCCAATAGGGTGGTAGGATACTCCAGGAAGGGAGGTAGGAGGTTGACAGGGGAGCACGTTGGGTCAGTCAGTGCCAGGAGAGGATAGGGGAAGGAGGTACAGGTGCAGAGGGCAAGTATGAGAAGGGGATAATGCAACGCTCACCTAGTATCCATCAGGATAAAATTACGGTGCATTGGGATAAACATATAAGCAGAAATGTAAACAGAAATTTACCCAAGTTCCCAAATCATTCTTATAGTGTGATAGACTATCGTAGTCAGGGATATAATTTCATCTCATAGGAGAGACAGTATATCTCTTGCTACACATTGACACACGTGGTGGGTTGCTAATAGATGCACAAAATAAATACATTTTATTATTTTATAACTGCGACGATTTAAAAAAAATCTAACTGGCCAAGTGTGTCAATGTGTAGCAAGAGACATACGGTCTCCCCTATATATATGTGTGTGTGTGTGTGTGTGTGTGTTCATTGGTTGGGTCCTGTGAGGGGCTACTCCCACTTTGTTGGGATCCATCCCAGGTGGAGGCGCTGCATTTAGATATATATACACTGGCGACACACTTTATTCGAGCTTGGCTAGTCCCACGAATTCGGGTATACCCGGGTGTATTGAGGTTTGTGACTGTTTTCTGCCTGAGTGCATTGAGTTATTTTCCAAGCAGGGATTGAAGCATTTTATTCCCGCTGGCTGCAATACTGCACAGTATATATATATATATATACTGCATTACAATTCATGAATTTATGCCATCTGGTAGACACGCGAAGCATTGCAGCCTATTAAATCCTAATCATTATCATTTAACAGATCAGCCGCCCATCAGCCAGGCATGAACCCAGGCTGGGAAGGCAAATGCAACGGGGCTTGTCAGAGGTGAGGAGTGGCGCATTCCAGGTATCTGCCAGGTACATACCGGGTATTTGCTCAAATAAAGTGTGTCGGTGCAGTATTACCCCAGGCTCCCCGTGGCGGAGGCTCAGGCCCTACGAGCCAACAGGTGTAAGAAGCAGTACCTGTGTTCAGGGGGAAACAGGGCTACATAATGAATTGGCATAATCAAATTGTGGAATAATGAAGAATACACCATCCAAAGTTTGGCCGCGCCCACTGTGAAATTCTTCATCATTTTACAATAATTCACCAAATTACTTCTACAGCTCTTGGCTATGTAAAAAAGTATATTCTCCAAAAGATTCTGAACCAAAAATTGCATCACGATGTTAAGCCAAATTCTCAAAGCCAATTCCAAACATCAATGTAAAATGTAACCTACTGTAGCGTTTCCCTAGGAATACATGCCTGCAGAAAAGAGCACTGGAAATTAGTTTTTCCCCCAGTCCCATTAAAAAGAGTATAATTTCTACCCTACACAACATTTTGCCATTTTATCTATGGAATATCACTGTCCCGTATCTATTCAAAATCTAACCTTCCTAAAATGGAAAAACAACTCTTAAAAACTTTTTAATAGATCATTTTTAAATACCAGGAAAATGTAATAGGTTTCATTACATACTTCTTGCTTAAATTTAGCATAGGTTGAACTTTATGGACATATGTCTTCTTTCAACCTCACCCACGATGTAACTACTATGCAAGTAACAGTGCGCCATTGAAGTTTACAGCATAAGTTTATAACATAATCAAAACAGTAAACTGTCTTTCATTAGGCGAGTATAGCGGCCTGTTATCCATCACTCACGTTTCCTGTACGTCAAACACACAGATTACCAAAGATCAATAGCCAAGAGCACTCCAATAATTGTATTTAATGCATCGAGTCCTGTTCCAAACAATGTACAACACAACCACCATCTCTTAGAAATGGATTTGTCACGATTAAACATTGATATGTTTGCTGCTATTTTTCACTAACGGATGATTTCCAATGTAAGTTTTTATTTAAAAGATGTCTCTTATTTTTTTTTTTTTTTTTTAAACTGTGTTTTAGCACAAAACAGCTGCCGAGCACCTTCTCAGATAGAAATCTCTCCATCATGGTAGCCCCAACATGTTACAAATGGATGTAATGCTGCACACCATGAACAATCAAAAAATACTTGCAATTTACCGGTGCTCCTGGTTCCAGGACAAACGGTCTAAAGAAATCCTAAGCATGAATGAAAATAGATGTCCCAGGGCACTGCGGATTTTCAAAGAATTTAATAAGTCAGAACAATACGACGTTTCGACCTACTAAGTGATCTTTTTCAAGTGACTGGCCCCAACATATTAACATTTGGACTTTGACCTTTCTGCACCCTTGGCAAAAGGGCAGGAAAAAGAGGGTGCACAACACATTTTTCAGAACTTGCCTGATAAACACACATAAATAATACTTAAGGAAACCTACTAAAATTGTGCCTTTGTATTAACGCCCATTATACTGCTCAGGGCCCTAAGCATATGCGTCTAGCATGTGTTCGAGCTAAAAACGGCCACTGCCATATTTTGCAGATCATACACTAAGGCTGCTCTGATAGTGCTGGCGACAGCGACGCGACAGCACAATTGCACTGCCGCCGTCGCGTGCGCTTATAGTAAACGTGGAGCGACGGCTTGGTCGTGATCGCTGGAAGTCATCTCAATTTGATTTTTCCAGTGACCGTAGCCTGCTATCGCCGGCACTAAAGCCTTAGCGTAATGTAGTGATATTCAACTTGGGTTCCGCAGGCTCCCCTCAAGGGTTCTGCGGGTGACAGGAGATGAAAGCTGGGACAAGTACCCCAGCAGCGCCCCAGTTCCCCATGTAGCAACCCGGCGATTACTGCAATCTTCTCCCTCCTCCTGTCGGTGCCGGATGGTGGGTCCAACTTCCACCTGACCGGAGGAGGGAGCTGCGGAGTCCAGGACCAGTGCAACAATGTAGACCTCCTCACCTCAAGTTAAGAGGTGTGTCTGTGTGTCTCTGAGTGTGTGTGTGAGTGGACACCATAAGGGGGAGCGGGAAAAGACAGAGAGGGGGGGGAATGTAAGGTGAGGAAGAGAGGGGAGGAGTGAGAATGTGCAAAGAATATAATTCTAGGGTTCTTTAACCAAAACAAGGTTGAAAAACACTGGTCTAATGTAGCATCCCAGCTGTTTAAAGGTCAGGTTCTAATTTAGAATATATACAACTTGTACTGGATCTTCAAATCATATGCTAACAGTGTTGGGAATTATTTCTGACTAAATATTCATTCGCAGTAAAGTGTAATCCTCTCAAAGCCCTATTTAGGTACTGCCTTTGATAGTCTTCTTAATCAAGTTGATAGCGAGTCTTCTTTAGATCATTTCCAAGTCATAATTTCTGAATATCATTTTTTAATATGGCCAAATGCAGAAGTTTATTTATTTATCAAATGTTTTACCAGGAAGTAATACTTGAAAACGAGAGGTAACTCTCAATGTACAGTATGTCCTGGGCATAGTTAAGACAAATAATACAGGGTTACAAATACAGTTACATAAGTGAACAGGGAGGGGGAGAGAGATAGGAGGGAGGGGGGAGAGAGATAGGAGGGAGGGGGGATAGAGATAGGAGGGAAGGGGGGGAGAGAATGGAGAGAAGGGTGGAAGGAGAGGAGAGAAGGAGAGAGAGCAGAGAGGGGGTGAGAGGGGGAGGGGAGAGGGGAATGGGGGAGAGAGAAAAGGAGAGGGGGAGAGAGAAATGGAGAGGGATAAGAGGGAAGGGGGGAGAGGGATAAGAGGGAAGGGGGGGAGAGGGATAAGAGGGGAGGGGGGAGAGGGATAAGAGGGGAGGGGGGAAGAGGGATAAGAGAGGAGGGGGGGAGAGGGATAAGAGGGGAGGGGGGGGAGAGGGATAAGAGGGGAGGGGGGGGAGAGGGATAGGAGGGGGGGAGAGGGATAGGAGGGGGGAGAAGGATAGGAGGGGGAGAGGGATAGGAGGGGGGGAGAGGGATAGGAGGGGGGAGAGGGATAGGAGGGAAGGCGGGTGAGAGAGATAGGAGGGAAGGGGGAGAGAGGAATAGGAGGGAAGGGGGAGAGAGAAATAGGAGGGGGGGGGGAGAGAGATAGGAGGGAGGGGGGGAGAGAGATAGGAGGGAGGGGGGGAGAGAGATAGGAGGGAGGGGGTAGAGAGATAGGAGGGAGGGGGGATAGCGATAGGCGGGAAGGGAGGGGGAGAGAGATAGGAGGGAAGGGGGGAGAGATATAGGACGAAGGGGGGGAGAGATATAGGAGGGAGGGGGGGGAGAGAGATAGGAGGGAAGGAGGGAGAGAGATAGGAGGGAAGGGAGGGGGAGAGAGATAGGAGGGAGGGGGGAGAGAAATAGGAGGGAGGGGGGAGAGAGATAGGAGGGAAGGGAGGGGAGAGAATGGAGAGAAGGGTGGAAGGAGAGGAGAGAAGGGGAGAGAGCAGAGAGGGGGGTGAGAGGGGGAAGGGAATGGGGAGAGAGAAAAGGAGAGGGGGAGAGAGAAAAGGAGAGGGATAAGAGGGAAGGGGGGGAGAGGGATAAGAGGGAAGGGGGGGAGAGGGATAAGAGGGAAGGGGGGGAGAGGGATAAGAGGGAAGGGGGGAGAGGGATAAGAGGGAAGGGGGGGAGAGGGATAAGAGGGAAGGGGGGGAGAGGGATAAGAGGGAAGGGGGGGAGAGGGATAAGAGGGGGGGAGAGGGATAGGAGGGGGGGAGAGGGATAGGAGGGGGGGAGAGTGATAGGATGGGGAGAGGGATAGGAGGGGGGAGAGGGATAAGGGGGAAGGAGGGGAGAGGGATAGGAGGGAAGGGGGGAGAGGGATAGGAGGGAAGGGGGGAGAGGGATAGGAGGGAAGGGGGAGAGGGATAGGAGGGAAGGGGGAGAGGGATAGGAGGGAAGGGGGAGGGATAGGAGGGAAGGGGGGAGAGGGATAGGAGGGAAGGGGGAGAGAGAGATAGGAGGGAAGGGAGGGGGAGAGAGATAGGAGGGAAGGGAGGGGGAGAGAGATAGGAGGGAAGGGAGGGGGAGAGAGATAGGAGGGAAGGGAGGGGGAGAGAGATAGGAGGGAAGGGGGGAGAGATATAGGAGGGAGGGGGGGAGAGATAGGAGGGAAGGGGGGAGAGAGATAGGAGGGAAGTGGGAGAGAGATAGGAGGGAAGGGGGGAGAGAATGGAGAGAAGGGTGGAAGGAGAGGAGAGAAGGGGAGAGAGCAGAGAGGGGGTGAGAGGGGGAGGGGTGAGGGGAATGGGGGAGAGAGAAAAGGAGAGGGGGAGAGAGAAATGGAGAGGGATAAGAGGGAAGGGGGGGAGAGGGATAAGAGGGAAGGGGGGAGAGGGATAAGAGGGGAGGGGGGAGAGGGATAAGAGGGGAGGGGGGAGAGGGATAAGGGGGAAGGAGGGGAGAGGGATAAGAGGGGAGGGGGGAGAGGGATAAGAGGGGAGGGGGGAGAGGGATAAGAGGGGAGGGGGGGAGAGGGATAGGAGGGGGGGAGAGGGATAGGAGGGGGGGAGAGGGATAGGAGGGGGGAGAAGGATAGGAGGGGGGAGGGGGGGAGAGGGATAGGAGGGGGGGAGAGGGATAGGAGGGGCGGAGAGGGATAGTAGGGAAGGCGGGTGAGAGAGATAGGAGGGAAGGGAGGGGGAGAGAGATAGGAGAGAAGGGAGGGGGAGAGAGATAGGAGGGAGGGGGGAGAGAAATAGGAGGGAGGGGGGGGAGAGAGATAGGAGGGAAGGGAGGGGAGAGAATGGAGAGAAGGGTGGAAGGAGAGGAGAGAAGGGGAGAGAGCAGAGAGGGGGGTGAGAGGGGAAGGGAATGGGGGAGAGAGAAAAAGAGATGGGGAGAGAGAAAAGGAGAGGGATAAGAGGGAAGGGGGGGGGAGAGGGATAAGAGGGAAGGGGGGGGGAGAGGGATAAGAGGGAAGGGGGGGGAGAGGGATAAGAGGGAAGGGGGGGAGAGGGATAGGAGGGGGGAGAGGGATAGGAGGGGGGGGGAGAGGGATAGGAGGGGGGGAGAGGGATAGGAGGGGGGGAGAGGGATAGGAGGGGGGAGAGGGATAGGAAGGGGGGAGAGGGATAGGAGGGGGGGAGAGGGATAGGAGGGGGGGAGAGGGATAGGAGGGGGGGAGAGGGATAGGAGGGAAGGGGGGAGAGGGATAGGAGGGGGGGAGAGGGATAGGAGGGGGGGAGAGGGATAGGAGGGGGGGAGAGGGATAGGAGGGGGGAGAGGGATAGGAGGGGGGGAGAGGGATAGGAGGGGGGAGAGGGATAGGAGGGAAGGGGGGAGAGGGATAGGAGGGAAGGGGGGAGAGGGATAGGAGGGAAGGGGGGAGAGGGATAGGAGGGAAGGGGGAGAGGGATAGGAGGGAAGGGGGGAGAGGGATAGGAGGGAAGGGGGAGAGGGATAGGAGGGAAGGGGGAGAGAGGGATAGGAGGGAAGGGGGGAGAGAGATAGGAGGGAAGGGAGGGGGAGAGAGATAGGAGGGAAGGGAGGGGGAGAGAGATAGGAGGGAAGGGAGGGGGAGAGAGATAGGAGGGAAGGGAGGGGGAGAGAGATAGGAGGAAGGGAGGGGGGGAGAGATAGGAGGGAAGGGAGGAGGAGAGAGATAGGAGGGAAGGGAGGGGGAGAGAGATAGGAGGGAAGGGAGGGGGAGAGAGATAGGAGGGAAGGGAGGGGGAGAGAGATAGGAGGGAAGGGAGGGGGAGAGAGATAGGAGGGAAGGGGGGAGAGAGAGATAGGAGGGAAGGGGGGAGAGAGAGATAGGAGGGAAGGGGGGGAAAGAGATAGGAGGGAAGGGGGGGAGGGATAGGAGGGAAGGGGGGAGAGGGATAGGAGGGAAGGGGGAGAGGGATAGGAGGGAAGGGGGGAGAGGGATAGGAGGGAAGGGGGAGAGGGATAGGAGGGAAGGGGGAGAGAGGGATAGGAGGGAAGGGGGGAGAGAGATAGGAGGGAAGGGAGGGGGGGAGAGATAGGAGGGAAGGGAGGAGGAGAGAGATAGGAGGGAAGGGAGGGGGAGAGAGATAGGAGGGAAGGGAGGGGGAGAGAGATAGGAGGGAAGGGAGGGGGAGAGAGATAGGAGGGAAGGGAGGGGGAGAGAGATAGGAGGGAAGGGGGGAGAGAGAGATAGGAGGGAAGGGGGGAGAGAGAGATAGGAGGGAAGGGGGGGGAAAGAGATAGGAGGGAAGGGGGGGAAAGAGATAGGAGGGAAGGGGGGGAAAGAGATAGGAGGGAAGGGGGGGAGAGAGATAGGAGGGAAGGGGAGGAGAGAGATAGGAGGGAAGGGAGGGGGAGAGAGATAGGAGGGAAGGGAGGGGGAGAGAGATAGGAGGGAAGGGAGGGGGAGATAGGAGGGAAGGGAGGGGGAGAGAGATAGGAGGGAAGGGGGGAGAGAGAGATAGGAGGGAAGGGGGGGAAGAGATAGGAGGGAAGGGGGGGAAAGAGATAGGAGGGAAGGGGGGAAGAGAGATAGGAGGGAAGGGGGGAGAGAGAGAATGGAAGGACACACAGAGTCAGACAGACACACACACACACACACACACAGAGAGACAGACAGACACACACAGAGAGACAGACACGCACAGAGAGACAGACACGCACAGAGATAGACAGACAGACACGCACAGAGATACAAACACACACACACACACACAGATCTCTCTGCACAGAGGGGAGGGGGGCTGTGATCTTAACAATGCTGTTATGCCAAGATTCGGCCGGCATCTGCAGCATATCTCTCTGCACGAGGGGGAGGAGTGGAGCCGTGATCGCAGACGTTTTTGCTGCACACAGAAAACCCGGCAGGCATCTACAGCAGCGCCCCCTGGCTGTTTTTTTTTCTAGTACATCGATTGTAAGACGCAGTCCTATTTCAGCCACGTGAAAAAGGGAAAAAAAACTGCGTCTTACAATCAAGGAAATACGGGTAGTTAGAAGAAGGTTAGGCTGACCAGAATCATAGGGGATAAAATAAAATGTGGACTTGTGCAAAGAAGTCTTTTATTAGACCATAAGTCATATGTATTTATTTCCTAGTTGGCACCTGTGGCAGTAATTTTATTTTGTTTGAGTGCTCCTCAACTATATTAAGAATCATAGGGGCACGTGCATCAATTACCGGTACAGGTTATCGCACCCGTTCCGGCATGAACTCCCATTGACTTGGGCGCTTCAACCAGTACCAGCGCTTGATGCATGTGCCCGATGATTTCTTAAACATAAAATAAACTTAACAGATTCTTTGTTTGTTTTCATGACAAACACCAACATGAAACTTAAGGGGTCTTTCTGATCAAATTAGTGTGTTGTGGAATGTCTCCTGTACTCGGATAAACTTCATAATATGACATTTTTAAAGAGATCAAAAACATCAGGTGTGTCAACAGAAGCTTTGAATATGGTCCTTCGCATATAAATGAAATGGTTTTGCAATTACACGATAACGGTATGTTTTATGAGTGATTAAAAGAAAAATAAACCGTGCTCAATGTTTGGAAAGTACCAATCTGTGCTAGTAATGTTGTGCATTATATTACACAAGCGTGCGCAAACTGGGGGCGCAAGATTTTCCAGGGCACCGCGCTCTTCCGCAAGACATTTAAATGAAATGCCAGGGGATCACGCGAGGCCTCTGCAACTTCCCTTACCTCGTCTTCGCCATGGCAACGCGGCTTCAAATGACGGTGCAGGGGAACGTGACCCCGCAGCGTCATTTGACGCCGAAGACAAGGTAAGGAGGGGGGCGCGAGCAGGGTGGGAGAGCAGGCAGGGGGGCGCAGACTAACGTTTGCACACCCTTGACATAACACATACATTTTCAGATTAATATCAATATGTTTACTGCAAGAGTGTTCCTATTGCTTAATTGTAGAGAAAGAAACATATTGGAGCTATATTTATTGAGCAGTCTTATTCCATAAGGCCAATTCCAGCACTGGAAGGCACATTCCAGTCCATTCAAGTCTACTGTATCGCAGCGTCCGAAGGTGTCCTATGGCAGAAGACCACATTGTAAACACAGGCCTAAATATCTCAAGAACCAGGAGATGCCACAAAGGGAACAGAGATGTCAGGTATGGATAAATTATTAGATAAAGTGGAATTTCCACTTTATCAAAGTTTACATTATCAATACATAACATGACCATTTCTCTACAGTCCTTTTGAAAAGATTAGAGCTTAAAAGAAAGGGGGGAATAAAAGGTCAGCAATGGTCATGAATACTTTAATATAGTTAAGCGGCCGTGCTTGCAGAAGAGTCCAGAGCTTCCATTGTTAGGCATTTCCAATCTTAGCACAGTACAGTCAGGCAAACACATCCTCATAGGAAGAACCACATTGATCTCCATGGACCATTTCCCGACTTAACTCTTGCATTGTTTTACACAGCAGGCTGCCCATTGCATAGACTTCTTTGAGGTTCGAGTAAAGATCAACAGGAACCTTTTTTCTGTCTTATCCCATATATCCCAGAAATTAAAATGGCAGTGGGCCGGACATATCAGAAAAATGAAATGACGCTTGTTGGACAAAGATGCTACTTGACTGGATTCCAAGGGATATTAAAAGATCCAGACAACTGTCACGGGAGATCAGTACAAAAATTACCAAGGATCAGTATACAGGTAGTCCTCGTTATCCAATGTTTCACTTTACAAAGAATGGCATATCCAACGTTTTACAATGTAACCCTAAGGGCCGTTTCTCGACACCGGAATGCATTATCCGACGCCTGAATGCATCCAACGCTCACCGCCACTGATTAACATGGGACTCTAGCTGCTGTCCTCTGTAGTATGGGCAGCACTGCCTTGCTCTCCGCTAGGAACAGGTAGGAAAAATGGCAGTGCACTGCCAGAAAGACCAGAAGGAGGCTCACGGTTGCAGCAGCAAAAAATATTTATTGCATTAAAAAGATGGACTAAATGTCCCCCCTAAGCCACAGCACAAGTCCACCAAGGCGTTTCGGTCACTATGCCCTTTCTCAAGGTGTACATAACGCTATAGGAAGCCGCCATTTATACCCTGGCGCCGATCGCGCTATTAGGTGACGTCATGGACAGTCTAACCAATCGGCTGGTATCTCCTATTAGACGGATCCTTATTGGATAAATGGATCGCGTCATGTCAAATAACTTTATTGAAAATGAACATACCCGTCCATTTGAGCTACAGGATGAAACCCTCCGATTGGTTTACTGAACACTGGAACAAATACAAATTTATTAAGACCAACACTAACATCTTAGTTAATAAAGACGTCCGTGACGTCAGAAAAACGGCTTCCTACCCCAGTGCAAACAAAACATAATCAACAAAAAACTTTATCAAAAGAAAGAATAATAATAAATAGTGTACAGAAAAAAGAAAAACAAGAATTAAAAAGTGCCATTAATCCAATGTTTTTAGAAGAAATATATTAACTCCCAAAAAGAAGGTATTAACATTAAAAAACAGAACATTTAGGAAATAGCACATTTGCACAAAACAACACATACAAGGCAAAAAAGGAAAATATGTATAAAAGAAAATATAAATGTAATATAAATTTTCTCCTTCATATCACCTGAGCTAAAAATAGAGCACGCCAACAACCCAATGACCATGAGCAGAAAAAAAGGAAAACCTTAATTCATTATATCAAATGTACATGATCCAAAGTGTAGAGATGTGCAGACCCAGGGTATATAAAGAGGAAAAATAAATAAAATAACCATATATTGATCAGGGATATACATAGGGTAAATGTAATACAAAGACCTCCAATTGCTTAGATTTAATTTGATTCTAAAATATATCTTCGTAATATGAATCAAACCAACTAGAAGTATAAGTTGAGTTTATATAAAGAAGATGGGACACAAATGGAAGAATTTAATTTATCTTAAGAACCAAAGAGAAGAAAAAAGATTCATATAATAATAAACAAATTTATAAGGAAAATGGAATTTCAATTTGGAATTGACTATACCGTTACCAGTTCTCAATCAAAATATAATATTTACTTAGAAGAATATTGGTAATGGTCAGGATGAAACAGAAAAAAATGTTAATGGTGAAATCAGAGAAAATGGCCCAGGTCCCAATCTGTATTAAGTCCAAATGGTACCTGGGTTTTTAACGTAAATATCCAAAAGGCCTCCCTTTGGTCTAACCTTTTGATACGATTCCCACCTCTTTCATGACAAGAAACAGACTCGATCCCACAAACTTTAAGTAATTTACCATCTCCCTGAGGGCAGTGGGTACAGTGTAGTGGCACCGGATGATTGAGGTCTCTTTTCTTGATGAGCCTGACATGCTCCATAATGCGTGTCTTGAGGTTCCTCGTGGTCCGGCCCACATACTGTTTCCCACACCCACAGGTGAGAAGGTAGATCACGAACGTTGTTTTACAATTAAATACAGCCTTAGTATATGTGCTCTGAAACGTTTTGGTTGGAGATAAAAGAACACAAATCTTGCAAGAACCGCATCTATATGAGCCTTTAGTGAAAGAACTTTGTTTGTCTGAGTGATGTGAGAACAAGCTAGGGGAGAGCGAATTAGATATGGTTTTAGCCTTTCTAAAGACCAGTTTTGGTTTCTGGGGTAGATCTTGTCCCAAGATTGGGTCAAGTCGCAAAATGCTCCAATGCTTCTCCAAGATTAGTCTCATTTCTTGTGCCTGTCGACTAAACTGAGTGATAAACAATGGGTTATCTAGTTTGGATGTCTTTTTTGATTTCCTTTTTAACAATTGGCTCCTTTCCATAACCTCAACTTCTCCCCGTGCTTTATTTAGATCAAGGGGGTCATGGCCCCTGGCTAGAAATCTATTGTATAAGTCATCTGATTGTCTATGGACGTCAACATCTTTGGAGCAGTTTCTTTTTACCCTCATGAACTGCCCCTTTGGTATTCCTTTTACAAGTGCCCTGGGGTGGCAGCTATCGGCTCTCAAATAAGTGTTTCATGAATTTTCTTTTCGAAAAATATCTGTGTGAATATTCAAGGAGTGATCAATATAAAATAATAAGTCTAAATATTTAAGGTGATGGTGATCAAAAGAAAATGTGAACTTTAAACCATAATCATTATTATTAAGTGAATCTATAAATAATAACATAGTGTTGGTGTCACCCTCCTAAATAAAAATCAAGTAGTCGATGAACCGACGATAAAAAACAATGTGATCCCTAAATGGGTTCCTATCTCCAAACACGTGGAACGACTCCCACCATCCCATGAATACATTTGCATAGGATGGGGCAAAGCTGGTTCCCATGGCAGTTCCACGTGTTTGGAGATAGTAAACAACATCGAACAAAAAATAATTGTGGGTTAATAGAAAGTGAATGGAGTCCAAAATGAAACTCCCCTGTGCCGGTGATAAATCAGAAGAATCCAATAGGTAGCTCGAAGCTGCCATCCCCAGGTCATGCCTAATGATAGTGTAAAATGATGTGACATCCATAGACAACCAGATAAAGTTTGGTCTCCAAGAGACACCTTCTAATTGATTAATGAAATCAACACTGTCTAAAATATTAGACGGCAAAGCTAGCGCCAGGGACTTTGGTCTGTACTAATTATTAATGGTGCCGTTGGCATTAAGTACTAGTCCCCTAACCCTATTAGGGCAACATTATTGTACACCCATTGAAAGGAGTTCATTTCAACTGCAGTTAATTACATTACAAGGTCTTGTTCTTCAGATGCACTGGCGTTCTATATACTTCTGTCTAGCTCTCCGCTAGAAGTTTTAAATTCCCCGCCGTTGCTTCACTCCAAATAGCTCAGACTGACGCTGCACACACAGACCGCAGCTCCACCAGTGCTCCAGATCCCTGTACTGGGCACACAGCCTTCACAAAGGCTATCGGGTGCAGAATAACTCTGTTGAGGCAGGGGGGGGGGGGAGTATTTATACCGGTCCCAAATCAAGGAGAAGGCAGCAAGTCTGGGTAGGAACAATAGTACTGGTCTCTCCACCCAGACCCAGTTGAGGAGATTAGGGAGGTTGAAGGTGGGCCAGGAAGCACAAAATGGCATGCCCAAATATGGACATTCCTATCCTTAAGATAGTCCACAGGATGTAGGCAGATACAGGACAATGCCCACACAATGGGGAATCCCTGGAGCAAAATCACACTACAGCAGGGATGGCCAACTCTAGACCTCAAGGGCCACCAGCCGGCCAGGTATTCAGAATATGAGCCACCAGTGCTGAAGCAGGGATATCCTGAAACCCTGACCTGTTGGTGACCCTTGAGGACTGGTGTCCTGTACCAGGCTTACTGTGGCTTAATAAGTTGAGACAGGCAGTTTACTCGAATTCCTTCTTCTATACTAAATGGAGTCTCCTTTGAATTTCTGAAGTTTTATTGTGGGAACAAGAACAGAAATGAAGGGAAAACTTATGGGGCTTTAAAATAAATGGCGGGGATCGCGAGAGGACTCTGTAATGCTGTGACGTCACATGACCCTGTGATGTCATTGCAGGGGGCGGGGGGTTTGCCAGAGCCAGAAGGGAGAGGAATTTCTGGAGTGTAGCAACATACCATGTAGAAGATAGAATTGTATATACCGTATTTCCTCGACTCTAAGATGCACCGTTTTCCCCATTTTCACGTCTGAAATTGGGATGCGTCTTAGGCATTGGACATAGTGCAAGCACGAGCATAAGGAGTCGTGCGCGCCTGTCACTTGAGCGATCTGTGAACTCAGGTGCACTCGCGATGGGGAGGCGTGGCCGTGACATCACCAGGCTGGTTCGTACTGATTGGCTCAAATGCTCACGTGACACAGTCGTCTCGCGAAAAATCTAATTTCTTGGTCTCCTCAAAATACTGCCGCGCCGTCACACTTCCTGGCACAGACTATGAAGGGCCTGATAGTTACTGTATTTTGTTTGTGTTGCGCGCACTGTGGCCGTAGCCTTAGACCGTGCTTATAGTGCCGGCGACGCGGACGTCACGCTGCGGTCGCTGAAAAAAATCTAATTGAATTGACTTCCAGCGATCAAGACCAAGCCCTCGCGCCACTCCTACTATAAGCGCACGCAACGGATTCAATACATTTGTTTTGACGCAATGTCGCGTCACCGTCACTATAAGCGCGGCCTTAGAATCGACGTTTTAAATTAAAAAAAAATAAAAAGTCTGCAAGTGGGCGCTGCTGGAGCAGCCACAGCGGGGATGTTTACAGCGCCCAGCAGCAGCTCGGCAAACTCGCCCGGCTCAGACCACGGTTACGATCACGGCCTCCCCCTCCGCGACTCTCCGACTCTCGGCGTGACCGGAACTGCAGAGGGAGCGCAACAAGATAACAGAAGACAACGCAAGTATCACATGAGCGAATGAATGATGTTGCGGACAACCCAAGCGCAGCTCCCATAGTGCAGAGCATAAAGTTTGGTATGGTGCAGTGTAGTATGGTGTGGTGCATATTTCCCCCAACATTTTTTATTAAATCATGTGTGCGTCTTAGAATCAAGGAAATACGGTAGTTATCCAGAAATAAAGATACATACACACATACATTATTGAGGGCCTTGTATCATAACAAATATATTGGCTACTGGGTGTATTAACTCAGTCTGGTTTAAAAAGTATACCATTGTATTATTGAAGAAGCTTATAAAAATGCAAGTTGAACCTTGAAGGTCGCATGTGGCCCCTTGGAGCACAGGCTGCCCACAATAAGTTTAGATCGATTCATTTGATCTTTAAAAAGAAAAAAAGCTTGGATTGTATGTCTGCCATTTCTCATCCAGCACTGCTAATCTGACTGCAATGATTTCTTAATTTCTTGACAGACAACTCGCTTCCAAGAATAACCACAGCAAACACTGAGGCGTTTTGCTGCTATTTGTCAAACGTTCGGCAGAACTACACTTCGCTGGTGTGGATTCAAATCTGTCAAACTTCCCAGCGCAGATCTGAAAACAGATGCAAGAACTTTCTTTGCAAGCAGTGTCTGTGCGAACGCAACGCTCATCACAACACATCTCCATCACAAACAGTAAACAGCTGCAATTAAAAGGGAAAGTACTTGAGCACTTAAACTCGTGCAACATTTCTCAGACCATTTGGTAGTGTTGTTGCACTGCCCGTGTCTGCCGTAATAACTCTCAGAAATCATAAGGAGCACACGTCTCCTGGATGTGGCCAGACATTATAAAAAAAATTTTTTTTTAAACTCTCCCCCCCCCCCCATTTAAATATTTGTTTTTGTCTGAAGCAGGGGGACCCCCGGAGATGAACAGCAATATTTTTAGCTCTCCCTCTCCCCTTGATTTTTGTGATCTTTACCTTCTGTACCAGTGTTTATCCATTTTGAGGAAATCAATATGGCTGCCTGTCATGCCTTAGCTCCACAGGCCAATAGGAAGCCGCCTTGCCATAGGAGCATGTCAACACTGGCTTTTCATTTCCCAATTAGGGGTCTGTAATGCATTACAAAACAGAGCAGAACAGTGTGTTTCAGGGGCCTCTGACTGAGCACATGTTAAGGTTTCCTGACAATGCTTTGATGTGGTCAGTTATGAGCAAAAATGGAATGTAATTGTTAAATTTCCTTATGTGTCTCTCTT
Organism: Ascaphus truei; assembly: GCF_040206685.1. NCBI lineage: Eukaryota > Metazoa > Chordata > Amphibia > Anura > Ascaphidae > Ascaphus > Ascaphus truei. The sequence continues at coordinate 474,874,641 of NC_134483.1, forward strand.
TAGCTGTACCAAACAATGGGATATGCATACTGTACACAATGTGTGTGTATATGATTAGGATTTCCACCTGTGTTTAAGCATACAACTCCACGAGAGTAGGGGATGTGAAGGTGGGTGGATACAGTATGTAGTCACCAAATCTTCTGATAGGGATGACTCTAAAATCACATTCAAAAACAGAACATCGTGAAGTACTTAAAATGAGTTTATCCACAAATAAGGGAAAGCCACTTACTATTTAATAGTGAAAACAGGCATGTTGGGACGAATCCCTATACAAAAGGTACAGCACAATATACTGTTTGCTTTGCAGCGTGATCTCTCCAAAAATAACCAGGAATAAAAATAAATGTAGTGACGACCATGGCAGGGGTACGCAGCCTGGGGGGGTGCAATCTTATAAGGGGGTCGCTCATTTTGAAACAAAAGTGTACAATATCGTCCTAGAGGACACTACTGTGATTCTTTGCCAACATAGATTGAAATGATTTAACAAGTTATTTATTTTTGTTTAGCGGGCACTCATGTTACTTATTTTCTTACATGCCGGTTTTTTCATGTGAACATAACTGAAATTTGAGCCTCAAGCAGGGGGGGTGGAGGTGGCGCAGCTAATTGCACGGATGAAAAGCAGGGCGCAACGTAAAAGGTTTGCGCTCCCCTGGTCTAAGGGAATATAAAAACCATCTTTGAATTCTGTCTCCAAATCTCCCTTTGCTGTGCCTACAGTATGCTAGTAAATTCAACTTCTAACACCAAGGTAGGACAACTGATTGCTAGAGACAGACTGGGGGAGCAGCCTCTGCAGGGGAGATGCTTACATGTAAAGCAGCTCATCTGTAAAGTAGCCCTTTTTAAATGGCATATACTGTAGTATGGAGCAGTGGAACGAGTGGACAACACAACACCTACTGGCCCTGAATCCTGGATTTGAACTATGCTAGAAAGGAGGTCATTATCTATCCCAGACTGCACATCTCAGCACTAAACGATTGCTGCCATGCCACCACTACTGTTTATATTTGCTGTAACCTCACTTCTTTTCAAAATACAGTTTCTTTCTACCAGCCTCATTATGTCTCTAACTCTATTCATATATCTCCATCTCTTCTTCCTTCACCACTTCTTAGTTCACATGAACTCCTTTCTTACCTGCGCCCTCTGACACTACACAGCTATATCCCCTGCACTAAAACACACCCCTACAAATCCTCCTCACACATTCTCTTTCTTTCCATGCTCCTCCTCCTTGCTTTTGGGGATCTCTCTCCCAATCCTGGTCCCTGTCTTATTTCTACATGCTCTCGACCTCGCTTCCCACATGCAACTTTGCACCTTCTGGTTTCAAACCCTCTAACCTCATACCCATCCCTTGTCACCCCCCCTCCTCTCTTCCTTTCTCCTGTGCCCTTTGGAATGCACGCTCCCTTTCTAACAAGTTCCTCTCTCTGCATGACTTCTGTCTCACTCTTCTCCTCTTTGCTATAACTGAGACTTGGCTCACACAGTTTGACTCTGCACTGGAAGCTGCATTTCTTTCGCCCACAATCCGTGCCCTGATGGCAGGGGTGGAGACGTGGGGCTCCTCTCTCTTCCGTCACCGAACCCTTCCTAGCCCTCTCTGTCTTTTCCCTCCTTTGAGGCTCACGCCGTCCAGCTTTTCTCTCCTCTCCCTGTCCATGTGGCAGTCATCTATCACCACCTACCTCTACTTCTGTCTCTCTCACTCTTTGAATCCTGGCTGTCTTTCTCTCTCTCCTCAGACTCCCCTGTTCTTCTCCGTTGAGACTTCAACTGCCGTATTTATGACCCCTCTCCCCCTTGGGCTTGACACTTTCTCTCTCTAACCTCTTCTTTTGGCCTTTAGCAGTGGACTGCAGCCAGCGCCCACACATATGGCCACTACCTAGACCTGGCTTTCGCTAAAAACTTCTCTCTCCGTTTTCTCAATTTCCCCCCTTCCTCTCTCTGACCATCTCATCTCTCTCCCTTCTCCCCTTTGCTTCTGCCGAGACCTGCGCTCTATTAGGGCTCGATAATACCAGATGCCGCTGAGTGCCACCCTCCGGTGACATCACCCACACGCTGCCGCCGAGCGGTATCTTGATTATACCAAGGAAACTGCAAAGTGGAGACAGGGAGGCGTGGCCATGAGCGGTTCGCCCTCATTGGCTGTAACCGCTCACATCCGTCCTGCAGGTCGCCGTGATGCGCACGCCGAAACAGGTATGAGTGCTTCTATTGGGATTTTTTTTAACGTATATAGGCGCGCGGTAGCGTTCTGCGCACCGCGACGTTTGGTATAATTCTGGCCTGAACCTAGCAACTTTTGATTCCACTATACGCTCCTCCCTCTCCTCTCTCAGTTCTGCTCCGGACTCTGAAAACCTGGTCAGGGACTACAACTCTGCCCTAGCCGCCTCTCGATCTACATGCCCCGCTTTCTCTTTGCCGTTCTCGCCCTTCTAACCCCAGACCCTGGCTAAATTTCCACACGCGCATGCTGCGTTCCTGCACTCGTTCCTCTGAACGCCTCTGGAGGCAGACTTCCTTCACTACAAATGTATGTTATCCTGTTTCAACTCTGCCCTCTCCCAGGCTAAAAAAACAAAAACTACTTTTCTTCACTAATCAACTTGCACAAGTCTTCCTTGTCTTTTACTCTCTACTCACCTTCTGCTGCCTGGTTTTCTTCCTCCATCTCACCTCAGGACTTTGCTGACTATTTCAAGGAAAAGGTGGAATCCATACGTCAGGACATCCCCTCTGTAGCCTCCTCCTATCCTCCACCTCTTCCCAACTCTCCTGCCATCCTTGACTCTTTTTCCGTTGTCACAGAGGATGTATCGTTGCTTATCTCCTCTTCTCCCTCTACCACCTGCCCTCCATCTCCTAAAACCTCTTGCTCCTACTATAATCCCTATGTATTTTCAAAATAGAGAGAGGATTATGTTGAAAACCTGTCTCTAGCAAGAAACAGATTAGTGGGGCACACCTAGGCTATTAAAACTTAACATTTATTTATGCCATAATTAATATAATGTTACACATGCAAAATCAATTTATCAAAATATGTTGTGTGTATTGTATTTATTAAAAACTCAATATAAACAGGAGGGTGCTATGAATAAACTCTGTGCTATAAATACCTACCCATCTAGGGTTGTAATTGTCATGTGATCTATTAGATATAACAATCCCACGACGATGGGTGTAATGTATCTTGCTGTAGATGATGCAAGTTTAGCTGATATCAGATAACTCTCAGAGGAGTTTGCTGTGTCCTGATAATGCAATGGGTAGATTTATAATGGGTCAATGCCATAACATACCTAATTGTTGGCCATGAATATGTGGTATTGCAGTGGGAAAATGGATAATTGGTCAGCAGCACAGCATACCTAATTACTCACCATAGATGGCAGTAATATGTGAATACACAGAGATATTGCTGTGCTGATATTAAACTGGTGTTGTTCTGTTGGTATCAGACAGCCTAACTATATATAAAAGCCATGACTATCATAGCACAGTTCTAGCATCACTGTATAATTTATAATCCTCTCTCTATTTTGAAAATACATTTTCAATTCAGCACATATGTAGCACCCGGTATCTACCTTGATACTTTATGCAAAATCAGATTTACATATACCCACTTTTTACATTCATTAGTGAGCGATATACTCTTTATTGGTGTTACTATAATCCCTACGCTCACACACATTTTGAACTCCTCCCTCTACTCTGGTACCTGTCCCTCCTGCTTCAAACATGCAACAATTATACCATTACTCAAAAACAGCAAGCTTGACCCTACCTATCTTTCTAACTATCGTCCCGTCTCCCTCCTGCCTTTTGCCTCTGAACTCCTTGAACGTCTTGTATTCTCTCGGTTTATCAAAAAGGACAACTTCTGTTATCCCAAAAAGAAGCACATTTGAGTGGTGCACTCTCAGGCACCGTCTTGTATTCTCTAGCTTGCTCAATTTTCTCACCACCTAGACACTCTACAATCTGGCTTCTGTGGCCCTCATTCTCTCCCGTCTCGATTACTGTAACCTCCTGCCTCTCACCTGTCTCCCCTACAATCTATCCTAAATGCTGCTGCCAGAATCACTCTACTCTTTCCTAAATCTGTCTCCACGTCTCCCCTCCTGAAATCCCTCTCCTGGCTTTCTATCAAATCCTGTATCACACACTCAATTCTCCTCCTCACTTTTAAGGCTTTACACTGTTCTGCTCCTCCTTACATCTCAGCCCTAATTTTTCGCTATACAGAATCCTGACTCTTGCGTTCTGCTCAAGGATGTCTACCGTCTACCCCTTTTGTATCTAAATCCCTCTCCCACCTTAAACCCTTCTTCACTGATTGCCCAACCTCACTGGAATGGCCTTCCCCTATATCCGACAAGCACCATCTCTATCCATCTTTAAATCTCATCTTAAAACACACCTGCTTAACGAAGCATATGAGTAGCTCCGTGGCTGATACTATACATTTCATCCATAAACCTTGGCCCCTTGCAGACGCACGTACCAGAACACCTTCCTAGTGTCTCTGCACGTTGTTCTTTCCTATCAATTAGATTGTAAGCTCTTTGGAGCAGGGACTCCTTTTCCTAAATGTTACTTTTATTTCTGAAGTACTTCTCTTTGTGTGTTATTTATTGTCATGGAACAAGAATCACATTCCTGCCCGACCCCCCTTCTGCTTGTCAGCTCCTTAAGTTCAGCTGCAGGCATTGGCTCCACATACACACACTGTGCCTGTGTAACATGCAACAATGTTGCATTTTTTGCCTCTGAGCACATAATCAGTGAACTGCTACTGCAGCTTCTCCAGTCCTCCCAGTTAATGGACTTTCCCATGTTCTCCCCTGTCTTTTGCTGACAGTTAGTGCAGTCCCACTCAACCTTTAGTGTGACCCCTGCCCCTCACTTTCTTTTCCACCCTACAGTAGATTACAGTGAGTACAGACCTGTCTGCATCCACCCCTGGTAAGGCCTTTCTCTCTTACCATAGTCCAACCTCATAGAAGCATCCCACATAGAGAAGCACTCTCTGCCTACACTACACCCACAAGTTCCTGTGTTTTCTAATCCAGCAATAAAATTAAGAAAGACATTAAGGACTTGTCATGCTTTGGAAGAGGGAGGACATGAGTTGAGCTTACTGGAACTAATCATACATCATTCGTGACCCTGGTTCCAGGAAATTTATATTACTTGTTATTTATATGATTGTCATGTGTATTACTGCTGTGAAGCGCTGTGTACAGCAGGGCACCGGGTATACGGCGGGTTCCGTCCCAGGGGCCCGCCGTATAGTGAAAATCGGCGGAAAGCGGATCCGGCGATTTTCAGTGATTTTGCATGCGCAAATCGGCATTTTTGCCGTTCTGCGCGTGCAAACTACAGTCTGCGCATGCGCGCCGGGCGCACCCGCCCGTTCTGCGCATGCGCGACTGAGGATCCAAGATGGCGGCCCCCTTCTCGGTGCCGCCGTATCAGCAGATCGCCGAAAAGCGGGGCGCCGAGAAGCGGGGCGCCGAGAAGCGGGGCCCTGCTGTACATTAATGGCGTTATATAAATAAAAGACATACATACATACATACATACATATATATAACCCATCAGCTGGATGAGGGAATGATCAGTCGTCTTTACATTGATGTCTGAATGTCGCACACGTTTTAGCAAAGCAAATCTAAGATTATGGTGTCCTGATTAGATTACCAGCTAATGAAGTGCAATTGTATAATAGCATAATGCCTTACTGTAAAAGGCTGCGAGAGAAAGGCCAGGTGATTATGTTGTGCTACTCTGTAAAACCAGGGTGAATACAAGAATAAGATCTATTCATTCCTTACACTGTGCACAGATGGTAAATTTGTTTTTGTAACCATTTTAAATTGAAGCATATATCATTCTACTGAATAGATGAAGATTAGAGAAACTAATGTAAATGGGGACTTGGTTAATCAAATGTGGCTGGTATATTGCATTCCCCTCTCCAGACATCTGGGCTCCTACATGTCTGAATTTAGGATTAGGCTATTTGTGGACTGATTAGCACTCCTTTTACTAGCAATTGACCAACAGCCAAAGGAAAAAATATTGAAATCATTTCTTTGGGGTTGATGAAGTGCTGTGACTTCACATTAAGGCCTTTAAAGATTATTTTTTAATGCAAGTAAAAATCAGCTTCTAAAAACGTTTGTGGCCCACAAAAAGAAATGACAAACCATACACAGTACACCTGAAGGGGGAATTGCAATGTTTTGAAGGCTCTGTAAACAACAATGTACTGTAATCTATGAAGAACGCTCATGTTCGTCCATTAAAAGGCATCGGAGCCAATAACAAATTTACACCTCCTCAGCACTGGCAGAACGATCATATGTGAAGCCGGGGGCTATGGTTGTGCAATATACTGCTACGATAGTAATTCCCCGATAACATCTAACGGTGTGCCGATATGGGAGATGAGTTATCGCGGTACTACCATGGTTCCGGAGTGCGGACGGGGTGAGAGGAGCAGCTTTGCCATGGGCAATAAGCAGGGTCACCGACTTAAATACTCAACCATCACAAAAGTGCAGTTTGCTACACATATCCCTCTATAAAAGTCAAAGAGCACTAGCCAACCGGAAGGTTGAATTTAACCCCCAATGCATCTGATATACTTTTTGCATGGATGGAAGGGTTCAATCTACATTGCTACGCTTTGTGTCTGAAAGATGCAGTTTCACCTGCTCATTGACTTATTTATTGGAAGTTCTATTCACCTGACTATGCAATAGTCTGCTGTCGCACTTGTACATTTTATTTCTACCCACTGATGCTTTACTAAAGCGGTGTTGTTAAAAATTACCGCTCTAGCTCATAGGACTGAAAGTGAAACATGTCCACGGAGAAGTCACTGGATGATTTGCAGGGGTAGCTTACCAACTTCCCCCTGCTCCCTTTAGGAGTAGCACACATGCAATGTTTCCTGATTTTAAGCAGGAGACTCAGTCTAGTTTCAGCACCTTTCATTTATTTATTTTTGATTTGTTTTTTTAATCAATCCTTTACAGTAACTTGCTTGTAAGAAGCAGCATCGAGTAGCATTTGGGGCAGAACAAACATGTCCTATAATGTAGTTCGAAGTTCTAGTAGCCATACAGTATAGATCCATTGTTGTCTGTGGTACCTTTTTAGTTATCTGTCCAAAAAATGGTTGATTGAGAGAAATCAGCCAAAAAAGAATCCCTTATAGGTTGCACTCATGGAAGACAACAGTTAGGTGCGAAATGTAGTATCCCAGGGTCTCAATATCCCTTCATAGGCCATTCATATTGAATTGCACTTAAATCCATATGGAAAATAAAAAAAAACTTTATTAGTCGTAAAAAAGGGAGTATATGGGGTGTGAGGGTATATATACATAATGTGAAGATAAAACAAATATTGGTGCGGGAGCAAATAGAGGAGGCAGGTGGATCCACAAATTATGCCCAGTTGAAAGAAAAAGGAAAACGCTCAAGGGGTTAATAAATCACTAGGATCACAGATGTAACTGTTTAAGGTGTAATCAACCTATATTATGTATAAAAGTATATCCTATAATCTCATATACAGTGTTAGCAATATTTAATTTAGGACAACGATATCTGAGTAAAGGTGAACAAATATAGTGTGCATCGCAGCAAGAAACAAATTGACACGTATCAAATGTTCACCGTTAATGGACATAGTACTGTAAGTATATGCAAAGCAATACTGTTGCATTGTTGCCAAAGGTATCTTATGCATACATATCACAAGCACAGAGGAACATCCCTGTAATATGTCGTAGGATTCCCCTCTTGTAAATATTCACAGTGTCTGTATCACAATAAAATGAATCTGAGTATCATAGTTACATAGTAGATGAGGTTGAAAAAAGACGTACGTCCATCAAGTTCAACCTATGCTAAATTTAGACAACAAATACTTTATCCTATATCTATACTTACTTATTGATCCAGAGGAAGGCAAACAAAAAACCCCAGAGTCATATCATCCAATGATATCTCATAAGGGGAAAAATAAATTCCTTCATGACTCCAAGAATTGGCAAACGGATTAATCCCTGGATCAACATCCTTCCCATGTATACTTATTTGGTATATCCCTGTATACCTTTCCCTTCTAAAAAGATGCCCAACCTTTTTTTGAACAAATCTATTGTATCTGCCATCACAGTCTCCCTGGGTAATAAATTCCACATTTTAACTTTTCCACAATTTCCTTTCCTACAACCTTAAGGGATGGCCTGAGTCCTTTGTACTGCCCGTGAGATGAATAGTTCTTTTGAAAGCTCCTTGTATTGTCCCTGAATATATTTGTATATAGTTATCATATCCCCCCTTAGACGCCTCTTTTCTAATGTAAATAAATCTAATTTAGCTAGCCTTTCCTCATAAATTAGATTGTCCATCCCCTTTTATTAATTTGGTGGCTCTTCTCTGCACTCTCTCTAGTTCCATAATGTCTTTTCTTAGGATTGGTGCCCAAAATTGTACTCCATATTCAAGGTGTGGTCTTACTAATGCTTTGTAAATAATTATGTTTACTTCCCTTCCATCCATTGCTCATTTAATGCAAGATAAGATCTTGTTTGCCTTTGCAGCTACTGCATGACTTTGGGCACTATTGCTAAGCCTGCTGTCTACAAGCACTCCTAAATCCTTCTTCATCAAGGATTCCCCCAATTTATCCCCATTTAATTTGTAAGTCGCCTTTTTATTCTTGCATCCCAAATGCAATAATTTATCTTACATGTATCTGTATTAAACCTCATCTGCTATTTACCTGCCCACGTTTCCAGTCTCTCCAAGTCCTTCTGAAGAGAAATTACATTTTGCTCTGATTCTACTACCTTACACAATTTAGTGTCATCAGCAAGGATGGAGACTTTGCTCTCAATCCCAACCTCAAGGTCATTAACAAACAAGTTAAAAAGCAGGGGTCCCAGTACCGATCCCTGAGGTTATATTATATCAGGTTATGTACAAATGTTTAAGAAGGCTTGGTATATTTAACGATATATCAACTCATGTAGCGAACAGCATGTTTAGCCTTAATAAAAAAGTGCCTGATCACAACAGAGATTAATGTCCATTAATGTGATCGTCAACATAATAAGGTCTAGCATTATTCATGACTGTTAGGTATAGGGTAAAGTATGGCAAGTCCCACATTGAACTATAGTGCCCCTCTATTTTTTGCAGTGTTTCTATGTCAGTCTATAAATTGCAGCATATAGTGGAACCAGTGTCCATAAAATGCAGAGCTGCTGTGGATATTCTTAGTATAGGCTGCATGCACGTACAGGATAACACTCAATATTTATGAAATTCAAAAATCGCCATACAACCCGAGTTCAGTCATACTGCTCTTAGTCTCCAACTCCACCATCAGCGTCACCGTCGTGATGCCAACAAAAACCGATGGACCGTTTCGTGCTTAGCACATGCTTCTCAGGGCCGGAGGAGATAACTCCTCCTCCGAAGAAGCGTGTGATACGCACAACATTGAAACCGATTGCCGGGGAGAGCACAGAGCCTCTGTAAGTCCCTTTTACCTTCATTCCAGAGCTGTAAGCTTCTCCGCCTGCTTCTCATCTTCTCCTTGTGATGACGCATAACCATGACAACACATCATCATATGGCGATGCGTTGCCATGACGACATGTTGCCAAGACAACGTGACACCACAGAAATGAGGAGCAGGAGGAGAAGCCCGAGAAGGTAAGAGGGCCCCCCCCCCCCGCACGCCCTCCTCCAGCCCCAAACCCCATCAACCTGCCAGACGGCCCTAGTTATGGGAGATATGTTAGTGTGTACGTGACATTGAGCATCATATGAACGACCAATGGCTGCCAAGGGAGCCATGTCTTCTAAAACCATGGCTAAGAAGCAGAATCCCAGTTAATACTGTAGGTCAGTATTAAAATACGATCTATTTTTGAAAGTCAGGAGGTCAGCATGTGAAGCAATGGCAAACCAAAATGAGTGGACAGCCCTATGGTCACTAAATTATAATCAGTATTCTCCTCAGTTAATCAGACCAAAAACCATAGACCAACACATTTTTGATTGGGAATTTAGCATACGTTTCTTTATCCTTTTCTTACCATTTTCATCCTTGCTCCCAAAGTTTAAAAAAAAAAAAAACCCTGCTCCTCAGAGCTCAGCGTCACTTACCAATCCTGCAATGGGCGTTGGAAGCCTGTTGATCTTTCTTACAAGTCCTGGTTTAATGGCATTCAACAGCCTAAAAAAAAAAATAGGCACATATTTTAGGGCAACAAATAATATTTTTTTACAAACTTTAAAGTTCGACTACATTAATAAAGCAGAAGTTATTTTTAAGTACTGTGTAGTGGGAGCAGCCATTTTTATTTCCAGAAAGAGCTGGGAAATGAGAGATCCAGGTCTTTCAGGAAAGTGTACGGAAAAAAGCAATGATCAGGATAATTGCGGCTTTGAGAGCGTTTTACACTTTCCAGAAGTTAGCAAGAGGAAATACTGAGTGTGACTGCACATGTCCAACCAGTTAGCGCTTTTGCTACCTAAAGACCCAGGAATGCAAGAGGGTCCCTTGAGGGGTTAGGTATTACAGACAAGACTGCAACTTTTACAAACTCAAACACCAAAGGCATTACTATGGCAATATCTCTTCTGTTATTTCTCTAGCTTAGGGAACAGAAGGGAATATAATTTCACAAAACCAACAACATGAGAATGTCGACACTGCAGATGGCCTTATTTCCTCAAAGAAGTCGTCACTTTGGGATATTATAAGCTCTAAGGGACCCTTAGCATGATCATATATACACAGTAATTAAGCGTCTACTTTATTGCTTCTGATTTTAGTATAAATGCAGCAATTATTTGGCAGAAGATATGACCAAGTAAGCAGCAGTCCCATCGAAAGCGAAACCGGCGGTTTTCGTTATGTGCGCAAGCGCAGACCGGCAATATATCTCATACATGCTGATGTTATAGCTTTGTTTGTGAGTGCACATTTTTTATATTCGTTCCAGTCCTATAAAATTGTTATATACTTTAATACACTAGGAGTTCGCCTGTTTTTTCTTTGTCTTTTTGCAGATATCTTCGTGGGATTGGTGAACCTTACATTCAGGCTTCAAGGACTCCAGAGGACTGTATTGGGACTGTTTTTTTCATACATATCTTTTTTACTTATATATTTTTTAGACATATGTATATCTTTTGTATATTTTTTTATTTATAATTCATGTTATTTTTTATATGTTATGTATTGCTTGCTTAATAGTGTTACATTGATAGACTAGTTATTTATTATTTATTTTAGCACTGTTAGTCTGCACTCACTCCATCATCCCATTGGCCAGTATTCGTGTTAATCAGCCAACTATAGAGTAAAGTAATGGTTTAATATACAGTAGGTGCTACTTCTTATCCCCCTTTTCGGTTTACACACACACACTTTTTTTTTTTTTTACAGGATCTTTTCTTGCTTTTTACAAAAGCGTTTATTTATTTATTTTTTTAAATCTGATGCTCCGTTAAGGAGATAAGCATTTTAAATATTACCGGTCCAGGAGATGTAAATGAAGCTCTTCCCGGAGCCCAGTGCAGTGTAAAGGTTACCATGGAACCGCTGGAGATTAATAAAATCGTGATATTTAAGACTTCACTTTATTTATATTTTGCTGGACAAGACATACTCTGGGAACAAGATACAAACATTCTAGGAGTTGAACTCCTATAGGCTACTGGTGGTAACAGGGGTTTTGCCGCTTTAAAATTCACTTTTATTACCGGGACATCAGATTGGACTTTGAAAAACACTTACATGAAAGCATAAAGACATCTGAAAATGATTGTTTTAATGTAATCTACAATAAAAACATTAAAAAATGTGCACTTAAGATTAAGAGTCCTACTTTCTTATTCAGATCTAGATAAAATGTGCAACGTGCTGCTGCTTCTTGGCATGTGACCATCATAAAAACATTACAAACGCACAATAAAACTTAACACTCCATCATCTGCAAAGAGGCAACTTTGTGGGCATTAGAACTCTATAGATCGATACTCATTATGCAGTGGGCATGTTCACGTTCTCTTGGGCGTGGTGGGAATTTTTTTGTTGGATGTCAACTGCTGATTTAAGTACAAGCTCAGATTCCTCCTTAATTGGTGGGAGCTGGGAGAGATTGGCACGGTAACAAACTCCCGAGTCTAGCATTGCCAACTGCATCCAAGTCTGCTGAAAGAGTTTGTCCACTTTCCCACCCCCATCTCTTCCCTAATTTAAGGAATCGTGTTCTATTATGCTTTCTGAAAATAAAATAATAATCAGATCTACTGATAGGATGGGGTCAATAAACTTTGTATTCTTGGTAGTTCTGATCACAATGCAGAAGACTGAACAGTTTGAAGGGCTGCACTCTTAATGTGCTGGAAATACATCCGAGCAGCGAAGGAAGGAAGGAAGTCACAAGTGTAACACATTGTAAAAGGTCTCTCGGTACATAGCATGATTTTAAAGAATAATCTTCCAAGTGACCTGCATTCAAAGGAAGTTGTTGCAAGCGTAGAGAGTGACACAAAAACCCAAGTATCCATTCCAGGTCCTGAAATACACGACGTGCTTCTCCAGGACAGAGTAATGGACATCTTTTAGATCGCAGCTAAACACAGGGCCGCCAACAGAAATTGTGGGGCCCAGGACAAAGATTTTAAGAGGGGCCTTCTCCTCCCCCCCCATTTCACACCTAACGAGCACCCTCTTTTCCCATGTATTTCTCTCCCTTCCGTCTCACCCACTCTCACTCTCCCGCCTCGCATGTACTTCTCTCCCCTGCGTCTCACTCTTACTCCCTCTATTCCTCACCCCCTCTCCTCTCCCTCCGTCAATTACCCCACACTCACTCAATTCCCTCCCACTCACAAGATATATACCAATACATATATTTTTTAAAACAATACACACAAAAATAATAACCCTCCCCAATACAGTTAAAAAATACCCCAAACCATATAAAAATACCCCAAGCCTGATCATATTTTTTTGCGACATTCACTCCTCTTGAGAAATACAGAAATTAAAATAAACATTTACAATGGTGAACATTTCTAAGAACGCCTTTAAGCCTCGGTTCTGATGGATACTTTGAAATTAATTATTTTCTTCAGTTTTAGCCCATAACAAAAGCAGTGTATCTTTTTACGCCTCAAGCAAAAATGTTCATGTTTGATAGGCATGTATTTATTTCTTTTTAGCCCAGACGGTTAAAAAAAAAACTGCACATTGTTGCTTCTTTGGATTTACCGATCCAACTGATTAGAGCTTTTTCAGTCTTTCCAGCGGCGAGCCACAAGAACAACTTCTAAATAGGGACAGAGCTGAGCCATTTATTGGCAGACATAGAATCCTAGTATCCTGGGAAAGTATGTAAAAGAGAGACATTTTCATATTAGAAGCCAACGTAATAAATATGCCACTTCTATGAGGTGTAGAAGTGTGTTGTTGGGTAGTTTAGGTTTTACCACTGCATGCTTACAACAATCTTCCTTGTAACATGAACTGCAGCTTCTGTGTACTGTATGTAAGTATACATGTACATCACATATGCTCTGCGAGGACAAAGCTATAAGGACACTAGTACCCTGTTCCTAAAATTAACTTGATAGATAAACGGTTTGCAATGTTTTAATAGAACTTCACTTTAGGGGGAAGTCTTTGAGACATAGGTTATATTTCATATGCTACTTAAAGCACTGAGAATCCCACATTTTATCCAAAATAAACAAAAACAAACTATATCGCCTATTTATCTGATTGCCATTGATTTTATAAACCCTTGCAAATATGTTGCAGATGTCAGCTCCCAGACTGAAAACACCACATCCAAAGCAATCACTGCAAATAGTACATGTACAGTACAAGGAGACACCTGTTAAAGACTTATTGCCAAGCATGCAGGTTGGCGACAGAAGGTGTGTGTGGGGGGGAAGCCAGGGAAGGAGAGAAGAGCCAGGAAAACGGTCCTGGGCCTAGCGGCTGACGGGGGCTTGGCCAGAAGACAGCCCAATTTCTGCGTCCAGCTGCCGGGCCTCGTCTGAACTTGGGCCCAACTTCGTGCGCGGGACCAGCGTGCTACTGGAGGCCTTCCAGCCCCAAGGTAATTGTGTGGGTATTGTGGTGTGGGTAGGTTTGTATTGTGTAGAAAGAGGAGAGGGGAGACAGGCGGGCGTGAGACGGTCTCGCACGGCCGCCGACAGGGAGGCCCCCAGTGTAAACGCTAATCCTGTGCCTCGGAAAAGTAGGCGGCCCTGAATATACTTTATGACAAACCTACCCAGGCCTGATAAATAATGCAGGAGTGATTCCGCACGCAACATATTGAGCTAGACTTGTAACTGCCAATATTACCCAATTGTAAGGGACTTTAAATATCATCTCTCCTTGTGTCAGAGTCATTATTTAGATTCTAGGAGGAAAAGACCTCAGTAATTCAATAACATGGATAATAGTCTCAATATTGTGGATACCCACAGCATAAATCCAGCAGATTAAATCGGCAGCATCCTACAAATTGTAGAACTCGTACCTGTAGCCAAATTTCCTTGCAGGGTCCAATGGTTTTTTTTTTTATTGCTTTCACCTCCCTATGTAACTGGCATGTTCACTTACATCAAAATCTATAAAAGGCCTCTGCTCACTCACTATGAGTGTCAACATCTGCCCACCCCCTTCCCACGAACAGAATATCATTAGGAGATTGCAACTTAGGAGTTCTCCATGTAGCTGTGTTTGAGTCATGCTTCCGGTTTGATTTTAAAGCAGTAATACCCAGTGGCAGATTTTCCCTTAGGCGGCAAAATTTGGGGGTGGCAAAAATGTCTACCCCCATACATACATTTGCTGCGCTCTCGGGCCTCATGGAAAGGCACTTACATATGTCGGCCGTCTCCTTGCTGCCGCCTTGCCGATTCGCATCACATGGCGTCGCGGACATCACACGGCACCTCGTTGCCATGGCAACGTGACGTTGCGGTGTCAAGTAACGCCATGACTGTGCATTACCATGGCAACGAGACGCCGTGTGACGTCCGTGGCGTCATTTGACACTGCGAATTGGGATGAGGGCGGCAGAAAGGAGGCGGCTGGCATATGCAAGTGCCTGGGGGCGGCGGATTTTGAAATCTGCCACTGGCAATACCAATGCAGGTTTAATGTATTTATTGTTTTATTACTGGATTGAAGCAGGGGGTCTCTGGAGCCAAACTGTGTTAATTTCAGCTTCGGTGGCCGTCTGCTTCCAGAGATCACGGGGGCAAATAAGTAAGCCGCACTGGATAACGTCACAGCTTCATATTGGCCCGCGTGATATGAGACATTTAAATGCCGCCATTATGTTAGGCACACAGTTCCCTGGCTGCAGATGCCGGCACCCCCTAAGGAGGAAAATATATATATATATATATATATATATATATATCTGGAAGGAGGGGGTACCTGGAGCTGACATTAACAGTTCAAACCTTTAACAATAAAAATTGGAGCATGGACAACTTAAAAAAAAAAAAAAAGGATTACAAATCTGCAGAAACTCTATACGATTACATCTAAGAGCCGATTTGCTGAGCCTATCATTGGTAACCAGGAAAGGTTACAATCACAATAAGAGGCCTCTCCCTGGAGACGTCACGATCAACAAGTTACTTTAAAGATTAGAGGTCCATCTGTGTCCAGTTGAAAATTGAAATCCTTCGCTGTTGTGTGATCGCATTCTTTATTGCATATCTGATTAACATGTTTTCATAGGCACGCGTTCAACAACTTGTTAACTTAACTGTTTTGCCAGCACCGTTAAAAAGGACCACTGCGTTCCTGTGCAAGAATAGGCCACATGTTTTGTTAGAGTGCGACAGCGGCACAGCTTGAAACGGTCCTATTCAATATGCAGGAGAGACCTCTTCTCTGTGCTGGGGATGAGTCGAACGCCACTCATTCAGCTCAGAGAAGACAGCCTCACAACATATTGAATAAGAGACAAAGGATCCACACAAAATGAAGAAATAGCTGTGTAGCTCGGCAGAGGAAACACAACAATAGAAGTGAAATGCAAGAGGGCTGTGGCCTATTGAAACAGCTACAAGTACTGTACATAAGTTTCTCCTTTTAAACACTGAAGACCATATGGTAAGACTTTACACGTTAGCTATTTATTTTTTTTTTATTTTTTTAAATTGAAGATTTGATCATGACACTTTCATTTGAAGGACAAAATCACAAAGCTGCCATATATCCCCAATATCACTTTAAATAAAAAAATAGTGGATTAACAAAATTCATAAAGTTACAAAAAAGGGACAAAGATGGAGAGAATAAACTGGGAATAAAAAGCTGTGCATCTCATCCCAGGCTATGTTTAAAAGCTGTGTTTAAAGCAGCATGCATTAGCTTAAGGGTTTTTCTTGTAATGTTGACTTGAGACAAAAGGTGGCACTGTGTGCTCATTTGCATGTCATTTCCCAGAATCCCTTGCTGCAGTGGAAGCACTGTATGCTAGGTGAGAATGGCGAAAAGCAGGGTTGCAGACCTGTCTATGACGTGTGATTGTGCTCACAAGTAATATTTTTATATGATACACACACACACACCATATTATATTATATATAGCAGTTGGCACTGGCTCCAGTAAAGGTTGGTGCTCATCCCATAAGTAAAGCATAAGTAATTGTACCTGGATTGGAGTCTGCCAGAAACGAGATATCCAAAAAAGAGTGTATTGTGCTACAGTAAGTGGCACACACAGCCAACCTTTCTCAAGGCTGTGAACAGACAGACAGCGTGATCGTGACAAACATGTATACCTACACTAAGGTGTATCCAATCACCTATTCAACAATTATTCAATTGACTGAATCAATTAAAAGTTCATAAAACCCATGAATCCAGCAGCTGCTGCTCATCTAGCAATCAGCTAGCCGCCATTTTGAGCTAATTCGTCAAGAATGTGAAGTCAAGTGTTTCAAGGAGGCCATCCGCCATCTTTGTGTGTCTTGTTAACCTCTGCTACCGCTATACCGGTAATCGTTTTGGCACTTTGTGGCTATCAACTGGAGGAGGTTTGGACCGTTACCTTCTATACCGCGCCTGGTATCATCATGACTTTGGCTGCTGTTGTTTTTGGCATGTGAGAACATTTTCTCTCTCTGGCGGCGGGTCTACAGGTGTGCGGGTCACAGTGATTCGATCTGGAGGTCCTCTCCCCTTTTTCATCCCAGTTGCATTACATCAGGATTACCGAGTGCCAAGATACCTTTATGTGAATTTTAATCTCCTAAATCTTGGATTATCTACCACACATCTATGTCAATAAAAAAATGTATCTGCATCTTTGAAGATAATGCACATGGGGAGTGCGCTTTTTTTCTTTCTTTTTTCATACTGTAGTCATTTGGGAGTGATTCTCCCTTCGATGCAGCAGACCCACACATCAATTGAACCTGGCTTTGGGGTATCTCTTTTTTATGAGAGGACAGTTTCTACCGGATGTGTCTGTTGGATTGAACTTTGATTTACAATTGGTATTTAAAAATATTTTTAGAGTGTTACATCTGTGCGTATATCTGTATGCACTGCTCTGTATGTATGTACAGCAGGGCCACGGGTATACGGTGGGTTCCGTTCCAGAGGCCCGCCGTATAGTGAAAATCGCCGGAAAGCGAATCCGGTGATTTTCCCTTCTGCGCATGCGCAAACCGACATTTTTGCCGTTCTGCGCATGTGCAACCTATGGTATGCGTGCACAACCTGCGGTCTGCGCCGGGCGCACCTGCCCGTTCTGCGCATACGCGATTTACAAACCAACATGGCGGCCCCCTTCTCGGTGCCGCCGTAACAGCGGATCGCCGAGAAGCGGGGCCCTGATGTATGTATGTATGTATGTATGTATTACACACACACACACATTTATACACTGTAAGGGTCCCTAGAGACCCAATATAATGGCACAGCACAGGAGATAACTCAAAAAGTTGGTTTATTGGGTCCAAAATGCACACATGCTCGACGTTTCGGTCCCCAGGGGGATTGTAAGAAGTGCAACGACTACAAAAGCAGAATAAGGGAATTAGAAAGATTGGCAAGGGGCCGCAGTCCTTTGAGCACTCTGCAGTTAGCAGCTAACAGAACAGCAGCATCTTGAGTAGAAGCCAAAAGATTACCTTGAATACTTTGAGCATACCATATGTACTGGTTACAGACGAGCAAAGTATCACTGTAGCTAGGTTACTATTAATGCTATTTAAGTAATACCAGGGGATTTACTGCACATCTGCATCTGATCACTAAAAGTTGTTAAAGACTGGAAATACAGTTTGATATTAAGAAAATGATCCTTAATACTTCTATTGCCTACTCAAGAGCCTTTTTTCTTTGAAGTAAACAACAGTGACTGTCAGATCTCTCCAGGACTGATAGAATAAGAACCAGGATGTTTGTTCAAATCTGTCTTTTCATCTCCATAGGAACAAACCTATTTAAAGACATGCTCATTCTAGCATCCTCTCTCTAAAACACAGAGCACCTGAGAAGATCCAGCCTGTGAGGACAATTGTTCTAATTTTATTGCAGACGCCCTGGGGGGCCAAAGTTCTTTAAAGCGGTTGCTAAAATAGTTTATTTGCTTGACAACCGAAGGTTAAAAAAAATGTATATATCATGAGAAAAGCAGAAGGATATATACACTATTAATAGGTTTCCAGAAATTGTTAAGGGTTAAGATGGCAACATGAATCATGGTCTTAAGGCAGGGGTGCACAAAGTGGGGGGCACGAGATTCGCTGCAGGGGGCGCAGGGTTTACAGAAGCACCGTACGCTTCCCGAAGGCATTTAAATTAATGCCGAGGGAGCTGCAAGGCCACTGTAAACTTCTCCTTACGTGATTCAGACGCTCCCGGCGACACGGCGACACGGCAATTCAACGTCATGACGTCAGAACCAAGGTAAGCAGGGGTGGGCGCGCGTGCGTGGAGAGGGACACAGATGACAGGGAGGCGTAGAGAAAAAAAGATTGCGCTCCCTTGTCTAAAAGGCATACACCCGCCTCTCCCCAATGGAATCAAGTATAAAATGGACTATATTCCAACTAGCAAACACATGAGTGAAGACTGCACAGTCCGTAACCGTTTTGACACAAGGAGTGTTCAACGATTGGTCCGCTGCAAATTACATCTGAATGCAAACTTTAAAAGAAGAAAACGGTGGCGCATGCGTGGTGGCATTTGGTATGGCAGCATCAAGAAACTGCTCCGCCAGTACCTAGCCTTATAAGATGCAAAAACAACATTAAAAGCTACCAAAAGTTTAAACAAACTGAAGAAATTATCAAGGGAAGCTCTCAGGATGCCAACAGGATCCCAGAGAAAGAAAAATATGATGGACTTAAAGAATTATCTTGCTAACTCAGACCTGAGCAGAGCGGGAAGAGCTCCTGCACTGGAGTCAAGTCATGGCTCGGACTCTGAAATGGAGGGACAAAGTGAGCAACCAGCCAGCAGAGACCGAGAACTGGTCACACACCGTGACCTGAAAGGGGATTTAATATCACTGTTCAATGACCTTAAAACACTGCTGCAATCTGAGCTGCAGGAATTAAGAAAGGACATCAGCCAAATAGGAGACAGAACGGATGAACTAGAGAGGAAAATGGATGTCACGATTAAAGCAGTGAAGAAGAATGAAAAGACCGCGGCATACCTAAAAAACACAAATTGCGCGGATCTTAGACAAACAAGACGACTCCGAAAATCGGGACAGAAGAAACAATGTGCGAATCAGGGGGATTCATGAGGAGATTGTGGATGTAGAGGAGTTCGTATCCAGATGGATTACATCAATCCTACCAGGGAATATGCTGGAGGAAGGAGCCGAATTTCTAAAAAAAAAAAAAAAACTCTACGCGTTCAGAGGAATGGCGGCCAATTAAGGCCTTAAAGAGAGACAGAGTTGCTATACCAGACATGCCAATGAACTTTTAAAGCGGCCCACCACCCCCTCACAGATCCCTTGCATAGAGACGTCCTGCCAGTGAATGTGATGCGGTTCTATAGGAAATGATCCACAGCTATGCAGGGTCCGGGGCGCCCGCGGCAGGACTCACCCGGGAATGAGGGGGAAAAACAAAAATTATATCTCACCGGACGCCGAGACTGCGGGGAACCAGGAGAGCAATGGTCGTCGCAGGAGACCACTAGTCAGAGGGCCGAGGATGAGGATCGGGGCCCCCAAAGCAAGCTCCACATGGCAACGACGGCAAATGGTGGCGTCCCAGCACAAACAGCAGACCCGAGATAGCGGCGCAAGCAGGAGACAGGAGAACGGCTGTAGCAGTAATGCCGGTGGGGGGACCCTGCGCCTGGTTGGGGGTCCGCAAACTCTGCCCCGGGCGCGGGTGGGCCTACCGGCTCACCGGACAGAGGATGGAGGACCCGTTTGCTGTCGGGGGAACCCCATCGCAAGGACTGTGGTCTCAAGACAAGGTGAGGACATATGTCAGAAAGACCCTGCATAATACACAATATTATGCCCTGTTCTGAGGGGATTATTACTATTATAGGCTAAATGTAGGCTTGTTTTTATTTTATTATTTACATCTTTCATTAAAAAAAAAAAGATAGACACTTTTGTAGTCATATTGACTTTTATCAGCATGATTGTCTACATTAATTTGCTTTTACTGTCATTTTATTAAAAAAGAAATTGTACATACATAGTCCCCTCTACACACACACACACACACACACACACACACACACACACACACACACACACACACACACACACACACACACACACACACACACACACACACACACACACACACACACACACACACACACGTCCCCCCTACACACTGTGGCCCTCCACACTCAAAACACACAGCCGCCCCCCCTCTACACCCAAAAACACACTATAGACGCACCAAAACAGACTGCTGCCCCATCTACATCCACAAAACACACACCAGCAGCCCCCCTCTACATCCACTGCTGCCCCCCATGTAAACCCAGACACACAACACTATGCACCCCTCCATCACCCACAAAACACACACTGAAGACACAAACTGAAGACACACTGCAGCCCCCGCGCCACACACACACACACACACACACACACACACACCTTTCCCTCACTCTCCTGTGCATAGCTCTCTGCAGGCACGATGGGGAAGGAGTCAGTGCCTTGCTGTTGCCTCCTGTCCAATCACCTCCCCTGTCTGAGAGATGATCTCAATCTTTGCGGATGAGAACTTAAAGCCGATTGGCTGAAAAACTTGGCAGGGTGCCAAAAATTCCGGGCCATAATGAATGGATAATGCCTGGTATTGTAACCAATCAGAGAGCAGGGATTTCAATAATTCCCAGAATGTTACAGCTTTAGTCTATAATAGATGAAGAAAACAGGTGCGCAAATCTCATCAGGACATAGTAGAGAGTAAATGAAAACACCAAATAGTGCAATATTGTCAATTACAACAATGTGATCAATGATGAAGATTCTATAAAGTTTGCACTCACGTGTTCAACGTGATATAAGGGCGTTGTGGTTGTTAGAAGTTACCAACTTTATTTATCCAGATACATGCTCCGGATCAACACCGATCATATTCAATAAGAAAGGAAGGGAAATCCACATACAAAAGGAGAAAAAGCAAAATAGTATAATATTGCTAATATTAAAAACACAAAGTATTCCGCTTACATAAGTGTCTTTGTGGTAAGCATTCAGACCACCCTAGGTCATATGGATAGATAACACTCCTCACAGCAACAGCATCTGCTCCATGGCCATCACAGCATACACTGGGCTGATTGGTGTAGTCTTCCACTCTGAATGTCGCCAACAAAGTTCCACTCTGTAATCCGTGACTCCACCCAACGCGCGTTTCTACTTAATAGTCTTCGTCAGGGGCTACTTACCACCTTTTCTTTTTTTTTTTTATTGAACTCGTATTGCCATTTTTAATTAGTTTTAATACTGATAATCCTTTGATTTACATAGCAGGTTTTAAACAGTTTCCCAGCAGTGCAAGATTTTTGTAACACTTTCCAGTTTGTGATAATTTGTTGCCAATATTCTTAGCAGTTTGAGCTGCAAACTGTAACACTAGATAATGTTAGCTTCGTAATGCAAGAATTATTTGTTTATAATATGTTTTACCAGGAAGTAATACATTGAGAGTTACCTCACGTTTTCAAGTATGTCCTGGGCATAGAGTAAAACAAATAATACATGGTTACAAATACAGTTCCATAAGTGAACAGGGTATACATTATATACAAGACATAGCATGCATAATTAAAGATAATATATATTATAGGCGTATGTAACAGTTACAGACCAGATTAAAATGTGAGACAGCCTTAGTTTTGAAAGAACTTAAACTGGTGGTGGATGAGAGTCTCCGGTAGGTTGTTCCAGTTTTGTGGTGCACGGTAAGAGGAGGAGCGGCCGGATACTTCGTTGAGCTTTGGGACCATGAACAGTCTTTTTGGATACATTGTACAGAATACATTGTAGCTTCTGAGTTACACTGACTGAAGGATTGATTTCAAACGGAACGGCAGCCATTTAGTGAACCCTGGGAAGCAGGATCATTTCGGCTCGATCACTGGAGAATGAATCAATCAGCAGCTTAGGTAATTCGTTTTCAATAACGGTGATCAAAGGCTGCATACTGTACATTAAAAAAATAAATTTAAAAAAAAGATTTTTTTTTTTAATTAATCTGCTTTGATTACCTAAAACAATTATGAAGACTGTAGTTGAAATCGCCCAAAAACTGGAGGAATCTCCAACAATAGACTGGATAAAAAATATCTAATGAGACAAAACAATTAAATGAGGAGGCAAGAAGCAAAGCAATCCCAAGACGAAAGAACAAGAAGTGAATAAGCAGAGCTGTGCAAGACAATCCGCAAACGTATAACTGAAGGTGTAAGAACATGTAACACTTCATTGGTTAAACTTAAGCGCATGTGCCCGTGTGTCATAGATGCCTCCCTGCTTCATGAGCATCTTCTCCTTGCTTAGTGGTAAGCATGCCAGGAGTATGGATTTTGAACAAGCACGGACAGCCCATGTTTGTGCTCATTACTGTAGTGGGTTAGATGTCTGTGGCGTGGCTGGCATGCGTGACGTGGGGGCGCGCGTGTGCCTTTAGGAAGTGCCAGAAGTTGACGGACGCGCTGTGGGGTGGATCCCATTTACGTTTTTACGATTGGCGAGTTATTTCACCATTTATCTACAGTATGAATACACTGTTAGTATGATATGTATACCTTGAGAAAGCACTAGTTTTAGCGTGAAACGTGTTGGTAGGGCAACACCTTGCTATTTTTTTGTCCTATGACCATTAAATAATTTTTATGGAAAACACACTTTCCTGTTTATGATTATTTTTTCCCATTTTGTTGTGCTCTGTTGCGGTTTGCTCATCGCTGTATCCTGTAAGAACATGTAAACTATGATATGGTGAAGAAGACAAATGAACATATATTATAAAAAAAAAAAACCCCAAGCTTCAAGACAAAGTAGCAAATTATGATTGGGAAAAGGCAAAACTGTTGCACTCAAAAAAAGTTGATGGATCAACAATAAAAGACCATGCAGTTATGAAGAGAGTTGAGGACTTCTACATGAAATTGTAAACAAACACAGAAAACACAAGACATAATCTAGCAGAGGACAAGTGAGAAGAAACCCCAATGATGTACAATGCATTCTCCCAGAAGTAACAAAAGGAAATAAAATCCATGAATCACGGGAAGGCTCCCAATGGAAGATGGAATTACAAGGTAAGAGGCCTCGCAAAAGCCCCTGCACCTAGTCCCGCGATAATCCCAGCCGGCCTGCCACACATACACTAGATGTCGCTGAAAATGAACCAGACTCTTAAGCGTATCATTAACCAATGAAATTCAGTTACTTATCCTCAATGGTGGTGCCCAAGGTTAAAAACTACATATAACCGTAAGGCTAAGGCCCCGCTCCCAGAGTCAGCGCACCTGCGCTGCTGACAGGCGGTGCGCTGAGATACACAGACCGCGATCTGCGGTCTGTAGGGAGCGGGAGCCGGAGCGGGAGGTGGGCGGGAGGTGGGAGGTTTGATCGGGAGGTGGGCGGGAGGTGGGCGGTTTGACAGGGAGGGGGGGCGTGGCTTGAGCGGAGGGACCCGCTACTCTCCCCCCCCCTCCCTCCACGGACTCGGGCTGGAGCTGGAAGGTAAGTTTAAACACACACACGCAGGCACTCATTCACACACACACACACACACACACACACACACACACACACACACACACACAGGCAGGCACTCACACACACACGCGCGCACACACAGGCAGGCACTCACGCACTCATACACACACGCGCGCACACACAGGCAGGCACTCACGCACTCATACACACACACACACACACACACAGACAGAGGCAGGCACTCGGGCACACACACACACAGACAGGCACTCACGCACTCAGACACATACACACACAGACAGGCACGCACTCAGACACACACACAGAGAAAGGCACTCACCTGCTTTCACTCCACACTCCTCCCCGCTCCCCGAAGCCTCTCCTCCTCCCGAAGCCTCCCCTCCCCATTGGCTCACAGCCACACACGTCACGCGTCAACGCTAGGAAACACCATTCTCTGGTGTCTCCAGCGGCTGACGCGCTACAGCGTGTAGTGCTCTGTGCAGCCAGGGGGGACCGGGACCGGCTCGCGAGGATTCCCCTGCTGGTGGGGAACTCGCGACCCGCCGCCCGCGCCAACGAGCGCAGCGGGACCGAGGCCTTAGAAGCTCCAATGCACATCAACATAAAAAAAAGTGTGGAAATGAATCCTATAATTTTTTTATCTCATAAGTATGGGTTATTTAGTTACATCTTTTGGCCAAAACATGTCAAGCCTACAAATCACGTCAAGTTAAACCCTTTTAAATCTATCAGATTGTTTTTGACATGTAAAAGCAAAGGGGTGGAACAGGACCAGCAGCACCAGCACCCACCACTTTCAGGGGCCCATCCTCCACATGCAGAAACACCGCTCCAGCAAATTATTTAGCAGCCGGAACATCTATTAAATGCCCCTCCAGCCACATCCTGCCCCTGAGCTCTGCCTGTGGTGTGAGGCCTCTTAGGCCATGATTATACCCAAAGCGGCCGGCGGCACCACGCAGCTCAAAATCAAATTGCAACAATACAATGAAAGTGTACATACCTAGCGCGACGCGCTATCACAGTTTAATGAATAGTCCCCACATAAAGAGAAAGACCCACTTTATATGGTGAACTCGTCAATTGAAATAATATTGGTACTAAAGGACAGATGTATAAATCTTCAAAAGTCCACCATCCATCACAGTTTGAAGTGGGAGATTTTGGTTATAAATACGAACATTAGCTCTATGGGTCTTTGTTCAAGTCTCTAAAACTATTCATGATTGAGAAACCGTTTACGGCCAGGATTCATTGAGCCTGCATTGCTACCCAATGCCAGCACCCTAAAAGAACAAAAAATAAATAAAACTGTGAAACATGTTGGGTGAAGATAAATTAAAGCAGAAGAGTGGATTCCTTGGAAGTTTGCTACTGTCAAGACAAGAGAAAGCTCTCAAAATCAGCACCCTTCACTGCCATAGGGAAATGCCAGGGGTGCGCAAAGTTTTTGGCTGCGACCCCCATGTCTCAGTCCCTGCGTTCGCGCCCCCACTCCCGAGTGACCCAGCATCGAATGACGCAGGGGGTCACGTGACGTGACCCCGCAGCGTCATTTGGCGCGCGTTGTCATGATGACGTGAGCAGAAGCTGGCTGAATCCCGGTAAGTACAGGTTGCACAGGCCTCACGTTGTCCCCTGACATTTATTTTAAATGCCTCAGGGAAGAGCGCAGGGCCTCTGCAACCGCCCGCACCCTCTCCACAAAAATCCCACGCCCGCTCCCCAGTTTGTGCACCTAGACAACATAATCTCAACAATGCACCAAGCGTTCGATATTTACCAAGAAATATTCGATATCAGTCAAAGCGTCCGGGCAGGCTATTGTCAGATGTACTTAATTCCCCATTAAAGTTAATGTGGAATTTTGGCCAAAAACGCCCCAATCGGACGCTTTGGACCAAATAAGTGGCTTAGTGAGTAAAGAGACAGACTCTGAGAACAATGATCACCGAGTTTGAAGCAGGGGAACCTGGGCCAAATCCCCTTATCTTCATACTGTAAATATGGCCCATTATTAGATGCATGTGTTTTCTCTCCTTGACAGCAGTTGCTACAGCATAAAGATGGACACTTCCCTTTTCACCGATACTACTTAAAAAAAAAAAAAAAAAAAAAAAAAGATTATTTAGCAAAATCCTCAGAGGTCAAAATGCTAATTATCTAATGCAATGTAGAACATGTAAAGCAGCAATACCCTTCAAATTCAATTTAGAGCTAAATTGCCAATAGGATCCAGCCCGGTCCCCCAAGGATAACCTTGTCCTGGTTTTCACAAGAATTCTGCAAGTTATTGCTATTGAACGTTTTCAGATCAGATCGCCACAGCCAATTCAAAAGGAGCATTCCCAAAAAGCATGCAAAACTAACATTTGTAAAAAACATTTTAATCAATGTCATTATCTCTTAAAATATATAAATCCCCAGGAACTTCCAATAAGTGCTGGGGAGGTTGTGAGGAGGTGGGAATGCTTCATATCTGTTTGGAGTCTAAGATAATAGAGCGGTTTTGGTATATGATATTAGAGCAGATTTTTTAATATTACCAAGATTAGAATCCCAAAAGACCCAAGTATTACACTGCTAAACAGAGAAGGGGTCAAGGGGCACAGAATGAGCAAATCTCTATTAATACACATGCTAAATGCTGCAAGATGTGCTATCGCTGCCAATTGGAAAGAGTTGGAGGCACCCACTATGGGACAATGGGAGTCGAGAAAATGGGAGATTATGAAAATGGAACAATTATCAAGGATAATCACTGACACTAAATTTGAACGCCTTTGGCTGCCATGGTCAGAGTTTACTGCAGTGAGAGGATTTTAAAGTGGGCACATTTGCCAATTTGCCATAGTGAGAACGATAATAATAATAATAATAATAATGATAATCCGGATGACTAATTATGGGATAGACTTGTTTCCAGTTTCTATTTTCTTCTCTTTAATTAACACACAGATACCTAGCAAGCTCTCAGAAACCCCCCCAAATTACCACAATATATATATGTGTATATAAATGTCAAAAGGAGTGCTACTGGGCGTGGCTAATTGAATAAAACAAGAAAGTCCAAAGCAACATCCAATGTGACAAAAATACACAGTGAAATACCTATATATCTCTTGAAAAGGGGTAATTTAGTTTAACCTTTTGGCCAAAGCGTATAAACCTGCGAGCCACATCAAGGCATAGCTATAATATCGCAGGTCCTAACACTAACTGATTAAAATCCTTATTTGCCTCTATAATTAGAGGAAGGATGGTCCTGGCATTGGAGCCGTCGCAACCAGATGCATGAAAAGAAAACCTGCTTACTTGGAAAGTGAGGAGGGGTGAGCTTTAAACCCTGGGTGGGAGGAGCCACTAACCTCCAAACTCCCTCCCCGCTTTCAAAGTAAGCAGGTTTTCTTTTCATGCAGCTGGGTGCGACAGGTTCAATGCCAGGACCATCCTTCCTCTAATTATAGAGGTAAATAAGGATTTTAATCAGTTAGTGTTAGGACCTGCAATATTATGGACTTGCCTTGATGTGGCTCGCAGGTTTATACGCTTTGGCCAAATGGTTAACTAAATGACCCTTTTTCAAGAGATATATAGGTATTTCACTCTGTATTTTTGTCACATTGGATATTGCTCTGGACTTTTGTTTCATTACAATAATTTTTTGTCAGTTTTTTGGATTGTTTGTTTTGTGTTTGTTTTGATTATTAATGCGGTCAGTTAATATATGAATGTATATCCGGTACTCTAATACAGAGGTGCACAAAGTTTTGGAGCTGCGCCCCCTTGTGTGACAGCGCCCCCTTCTCTGTGAACCAGCATTAAATTACGCCGCAGGTCATGTGACATCACATGACCCCGCAGCGTCATTTGACGCACGTTACTATGGCGACGTGTGTAGAGGGAGAGGGGGGTTGGCCCGGTATTAAAGGGGTTGCACCCCATATGGCCACCCCCTGACCTCACCAGGCAGGCAAGGGGTTAACTGGACTGCGGTCCAGAAATGTGCCTTACACCTTGTCATGTCAGGAAAATGTATGTTCCCCTGTTCCCATGTTTCATTATAAGCCTGTATTTTAAAAATGTTTTAAAGGGCATTTCTGTATCTCCGGTTCTGGAGGTCGCAGAGAGTTGAAATTTGGCCAATATGTGGAGTCACTGTAGGCATTAAAAACTGGCAAATTTCAACCCACTGGGGCCACCAGAACGGAACTTATTAATATGTGAAAATATTAACGTGTATATGGTATTTTGGATCTGCTCTGAAAATGCAGACTCCATCTGCTATGATAATAGGTCAGGAAGGGCAGCCGGATGATTTAGCATAAGCCCTGTGATCAAAAGTTAACTGCCCTGATTGTTTACCCAAAGTCTAGGAACCAAGTACTGATCAAAAGACTCTGCCACTCTAATTGTTTGACTGAGAGCGGAGAAGCATCAAACTGGAGTGGTTTGTAAGTGGTATATCTACACCTACAAACAATGAAGATCCTACCAGATACTTCATTTGGTAGACTGGTCATCGCCCCTGATTTAATTATGGGGCTACAGAAATAAGACCCTCAGAGTCCCAGTACACAAGGGCTAACTAGCTGGGGGGCATGGGTTAAACTGTGTCTCCACGTTAGGGATTGGATACAGATAATTGTTCACCAATAGTCTGTATTCAATGTTAAGAATAGGGTTACAAAGGTATATAAACTGTGTCAACCCTACAGTTTTTAGTTGGTTCTTCTGATTCCACCTGGAATGTCACCGGATTGCTGGAGAATTGCTACCTGATACTTCTCCATCCCCCAACCCTAAGTAAGTGTTACCTTCTTGCCTGTTAATTGTACTATATTGCTGTGTTCACCTTTTTTAAGGAATAAATATATTTTATTATATCTAAGCCTCGTTCAGTTCAACCCAGATATTTGGTGTTTATTATATCTTGTCATATGGCCCTGCAGCGTCATTTGACACCGCGTTGCCATGGCGATGCATCCAGAAGACGACAGAACCCCGGTAAGTTGAGGTTGCAGAGGCCTCGCGCGGTCCCCCGGCATTTAACTTAAATGCCTCAGGAAAGAGCGCGGGGCCTCCAAAATCGCCCACGCCCATCCAACAAAATCCTGCGTAACCTAGTTTGCACACCTTCTCTAATATATCATTCACTTTATACTATATTATACAATAGGTCTGAGTATTGCTGACTGCAGAATGCAAAAGTGTAAAACTGTGATGTCTTTATTTGTTTTTTAAGTTGTGTTGTATTGTACAGTATATGTTAAATGTTATAAAAATGTGGATTAGAAATAAAGACTTTACAGAAAAAAAAAAATATCAATTCTTGCTCAAAAAAAACAAAAAAAAAACCTCAAAGGTTCCCTGTACAAACTGAATATGTCACTTTCCTTCTGGTCCTATGTACTGCTAATCTTATCGGGTAATTATTTCCCATTATCTTTTGCTATGGTGGCATCATTCATTTCCACAAGTCAACAATGGCATACGTACTAGGGTGAATTACCATGTGCCCCTGTATACAGGAGCCTTTAACTCTTTTGTAGACATTTTGAGATGTGCAAACTTTTTGTGACCAAATGGTCAAAACCTTGAGAAATTTGCAGTTTTGTTTTTTTTTCCTTCAAAACTGGGTAAAGTCAAAAGTGTTTTCCCCGGCACCGCTCCACGTATTGTGTCATTGATGCGTGGGCAGTGTACAGATCTGTGTGTACTCTATATAGGATACGCACTGCAACCATGCCATTATACCATTCCTCTTGAACAACGGCAGACTTTCTTCCGGTGTCAGACCAATCTGGTTCACTTTTTCATTTTAACCCATTTAATACCCTAATCCCAGGAGTTAAATATAATCCATTGTAAGCATGTGGTTTTTCCTTGACAGCAGTTGCTACAGCATAAAGTGGGATGCGTATAAAGAAAGGTGCAGTCATTTTTTCCTTGTGTGATTTCCCAAAGCCGCTATGAAAGCCTGGAACTCCATAACTATTTCATGCAGCTTCCCTGTCCATCAACTTTACCCTTGTAAAAAATATAAAATAAAAAAGGCATAGCAACTATTACAGCAGATGATAAAAATAACCTATACCAGAAAACTTTATAAAACAAGTTTTTCCTTTCAGAGCACCTTTTGGCAATCCTTTCTATGCTATGGAAATTGGTTCGTACCATAAATATTTATTGGCACTACTGTGATATCTGCTTGTAAGGTTTTTTGTGGAGTGGTTAACATGGTTGGAAATGTCTTAAAAACTGTATATTAAAAAAAAAAGCAGTATTGCAGAATCATTATAAACATATAGGATTTCTAAGAAGAATGTACAAATAAGGGACAGAGCATTTCTACGGCTCGGAACCGGTTTGAAATGTTTTTCTTATATCACCACCCAGCCCCCTCTCTCCTTAGCCGAAGTGTCACCTTCGCACCTCTTCACCTGCCATGCACGTACATTCCAAGCTGGCCCCTCCGACAGGAAAGATGCAGATTTGCAGGTTTATAAGATATAATGCAGCCAGTTTTTATATGCATCGCCACTGCAGGTCAATTTTGAGTAGGAAGGTTTAATTTGATATCTTTCCATCGAAATATAAGATCTGCTCTAAAAAGGATGCCTCCTTGCAGTTTTAAATGAAATGAGGGCGTGCACCACTAAAACCCACACAGACTTCAACAATGACCCTAGTCACAGTCACATGGGCATTAAGTGGCAGATCCACAGAGCTCCATTAGCCTATTTAACCAAACGTTATAATTAATCTAACGCCTATGCAGTTAAGCAAACAACCCAGTGCTACTCCTTATAGATAATAATGATATGCAGAAGAGGCGTCCCCCCAACATCACATGCATTGAAGGCCGTTCAGGTTACTGATGAATAGACCAATTCCAGGGATTTCTAAAATGCACCACAAGTGGTATTTTTATTAAACTGCACACTATATGGTGGAGGGCTTTTTTTTTTTTACCCATCATAACTTTTTTTTTAATGTCTTGTTAAACACCGAGGGAAACCTACTACCCGTTTATCTGTTGTCTGCCACCAGATGTAGGAGTATGGGCAACTGGAAGCAATCGGCTCCTGGAATAAATTCCATCCTGCACAGGACATGGAAAATAGTGTACATGGAAACGATAACTGGGTTCCTCCGTGACTCAATGGACAAGTTTACAAAAACATGGGAACCATGGTGCACATCATACACACAGCCAACTTCCATCGTAGATTACATGCTCATATGATAAAACATCCGTACAGGGAGAGGGTATCATCGTTACAAATTGAGAAGGGGACCTTCGTGAAACTGTGGAAACTATGGAGAGATATTCAAGCATTCCCCTAAGTGTGCCTCATTGCCTTCAGGCCCACATAATGTATATACATGAACAAATTACTTGTTTTTGATGATTTATGGTTACCGGTTTCCAAAAAACAAACAATCTCCCTCCACAACGCCCCTTTTTCCCCCTGTTCCTTACACACACACAAAAAAAGTTTCAGGTTAACACCGGGACATTAAAGTCATATCTAAAAAGGTGGTGGTTAGCTCCCTCCAGACACTGAAATAGAAGATTTGTATTTATTTTTAAATCACTTAACAATGCAATCCGCAAATTCCGCAATCGCAGATTGGATTCTTAAAATCCTTCAGTAGGCTGCTAAATCTGCAGATTGGATTGGTAAAATTCACCAACGGATTGTATCCAATAGCAGTTTTGTATTAATCAGCACGGATTGAAAACGAGGACGATCAGTCGACGGATTTTAAATGGAAAGCTCGGGAAATTCCACTAAACGGATTTCTACAGTTTTTCCAATCTCTACAGGGCAGCAGCTCTAGCATTGAACTCTCAGATGCTGGATAGCTCCCCTGTCACTGTATACTTTAGAGCTCTACTGCTCACACCTATAGCTAATCATACTTGTGGACACTCTCCTGGCTCCTTTAAAAGCAGACTACTTCCAGGTGTGAGCAGTAGGGTATACTGTGACAATGAAGCTATCCAGCATCTGACATAGTTCAATGCTAGAGCTGCTGCCATGAATAGCAGAGTTTGTGGGGTCTGATCTGATTGGGCACTAGCCTGACACTAGTGCCCCCTTCATCACAAGGGGCCATAGGTTTGTCAGCGTAGGTCTTATGAAAATCTTTTAGGAAGTGTGGGGGTGCGAGTCATTTAAATATACTTTGCATATCCCATTAGCATATCTCCCAGGAATGTACGGTGTGCTCCGTTTTCAGCACAGGCGTTCTCTATACAGAGTATGTTATTTGCAGAGGGGTTGTCTTTTGTAGACACCATGCTCCATCACGTCATTGTCTGAAGATCAATTTGCTCTTTTCTGGATTTGCAGTTTAAGCATGGAACATATTTTGTATCATGTTGAATGGATAGCAGCTTACTTAAAAAGGTGCAATCCCTCCTATGACCAAAGAGTACTAATGTCAATGACATGTTTTTTTCTGCGTGACTGATGCTTTTTTAAATATAAATAAATATATATATTTATTTATTTTTACAAAAATTACATATTTTTCAAATATTTTTTTACTTGGTTTGTAAACATGGTGGGTGGAACATTGGGGTGGATTAGATTTCCTCTGGTTACACAGATTTTGGATGTTAACAAGAGTTTACACAGGCAAAGCACTCATCTCTAAAATTCCCCCTTAATTTTATAGGCTCTTTGATGAGAAAGGGTGGGAAAAGATAATTACATTAATTACACATTGCATTTAATGGCAGTGTTTTTCTTTATCACAAACAAAAAGTAGCCTAATATGTACATACCATAACATTAGTTTGAGGTGCGCAAAACATACGTTTTTACTAAATATTTTATTGCCAGCTACATGGGATTGTACCTTTAATTTCCAATGGGACTGTACAGCGCTGATGCACGTACTTATATTGCTTCCCCGGCAAAAGTGCAGCGCACAAGAACAGCAGCAGAAACGATATTAGTAGTTTGTGGGTCAAATGCTGATAAAGACAACATTACAGGCAGTCCTCGGTTATCCAACGGAATCCGTTCTGGAAGTAGTGTTGGATAGTGGAACCGTTGTAAAGTGAGAACCATGTTAATCAGTGGTGGTGAGCACTGGATAACGCATTCAGGCATCGGAAAACGCATTCCAGCGTCGAAAAACTGCCAATAGGGTTGCATTGTAAAGCGTTGGATATGCCATTCGTGGTAAAGTGAAACTTTGGATAGCGAGGACTATCTGTATAGTTTTTTATTGTGTTGGCACTTTTAAAAACACTACATTTCTATTGCACAATGTTAAATACTGATGTGGGGTAGTGCCTGGATCAAACAAAATACACGAAATAAATGACTTTATACGCCATTATTTTTAACCTTAGGGCTCAAATACTTGAAAAGGCACAATAAAACCACAACTAGAGTTACAAACATGAAAACAGTTATAAAGCAGCCCACGTATATTGGAGGCCACATCTTATAGCAATCTACAGGAGGGCCAGAGGGAGCGCAATTACCACGCACTAATTAGTATAAAATTACAGCGCAACTGGTTTTAATGTTTTGAGAGGAAGCATATAAAAAAAATGATAAAAACAGGAACCCCAAAACCAGTTAACACCCGCACTGCCATAGCTGCGTACACAGCATTACTCTGCAAAGCAACACGTCAATATGGACCTGTGCTTACAACGCTTCACTTCTGTAAAAAATAAAATCCATTACGAATGATTACTGCTTTAAATAGCAGGAATGTAGCAGATCATTACCCAGCATATCTTGTTAAAGAACATGTTCTTAGCTGCATTTATATTTGGAATTGTCAGAAAAAGGATGCGTGGAACCAGGATTTAAAACAAAAACAAAAAAAAGTTTCAAGCTGAAAATGCTCACGTTGTTACACTGTTCTGATGTAATATCTTAACCATTTCTGTGCAGGGGGCGGGACCAGAGTGGCACTTACACCCCTGATAATTCTGCGACAGGCGACAGCTCCCGGAGCGATCATGTGACATGGCTGGTTCCGGATACAGGAAACAGAAGTCGATAGAGCTTGGCTTTGGGCTGGCAGATTTCCCCTACTCTAGAAAACTTGCATTTGCCCATCACTTACCTAGTACCCCAGAAGGGCAATTAAAAAGTTATACGAAGAGTCCCTGCATTGAACTGCTCATGAAACAAGCTATCCCTCATTTAATGAAATGTCACCGTTTCGGCTGCTATTTCACTAGCTTCCAATTAGAACCCATTACTTATTTACTATAGCACATATTCAGGAATGTGACCAAACAAACCTCTAAACATTCATTCAGAGGACTTCACATATTCCCATTAGTTTTCAGAGTAGGTCCCATTCTGCTAAAGGTCTGACTTAGGCTGGTTCTATACTGCGGGAGCTACGCTGTGTGCGCGCGCGGTAGTTTTAGTTGGCTGAGGTTAGTCAGCCATTCTATAATGGTGCCGCACGCACATGGCAAGGAGAGGGAACCGGCCGACAGGGGAGAGGATGAGAAAAAGAATGAATTTGCGCAGCTGAAAATGTGTGTGTGTGTGTGTGTGTATGTGTGTGTGTGTGTGTGTGTGTGTGTGTGTGTGTATGTGTGTGTATGTGTATGTGTGTGTATATGTATGTGTATGTGTGTGTATGCGTGTGTGTGTATGCGTGTGTGTGTGTATGCGTGTGTATGCGTGTGTGTGTGTATGCGTGTGTGTGTATGCGTGTGTGTGTGTGTATGCGTATGCGTGTATGTGTGTATATGTATGTGTATGTATGTGTATGTGTATAATGTTATTAAAACAAGTATTTATTTCGAAACTTATTTAAACACACACACACATATACACACACACACACACACACAGTACTTCACTCGCGCACAGCATACACACAGCGTGCGGCACGCATGTTCACACAGGCGCCCGGCCGCACACAGTATAGAACAGCCCTTAGATTAGGGGAGGCCAACTCCAGTCCTCAAGAGCCACCAACAGGTCAGGTTTTAAGGATATCCCTGCTTCAGCACAGGTTGCTTAGTCATTGATTGAACCACCTATGCTGAAGCAGGTATTTCCTTAAAACCTGACCTGTTGGTGGCCCTTGAAGGCTGGAGTTAGCCTCCCCTGATTTAGAAGAACATCATTTATCTTAACCGTGTTTGACTTGTTTTTTTCCAATCCTTATGTAATTGCACAAAACCCTGAACACCCCCAGAGCACATGGCACCAACATTTGCCATCGATCAGTTACATACAGAAACGCAGCTATGTACCATGTGCCATTTCACAGACTCATTTTGTACAGGACAAAGCGTAGCTGTGTGAAGACTTAATTTCCTGCCTTCAATTACACAAATAGACCAAGGATAAAAAGATTTAGTCAACCCCCAGATATTTCTTCCAAGCACTAAGCAAAGCAGAACGTTACAGCGGGGTTCTCTCTTTGTGCAGTCTTTACGTGCTGATTCAAATGAACACATTTGAAGCCTCGGCATTTACCAACCTTCAAGCGCATTATGGCAATATTGAAAACATTCGTTTTATTTACTGTTCCCATCTGGTGGATTATAAATATAAATATCTATTCAGATAGAATCAATGCCTCGATCCCAGCACAGACCTCATTATTTTTGGCTTTTTAATAAAAGCCTTAGTATGTATGTGCCCGTGGGGCAGCAACCACTTCAGCAATTGGGGGCACGTCTTTTCCATGCATGTTGATCTTAGCGCAATGAACATTAGGGCACCAAGATCCTGCGATAGCCAGTGTAGTGGTGTTTGGCTTTCTTCTTGCAAAACAAAAGCTATTGGAAGCCACATAAAAAGCAGCAGAGTGCTGTAAAATACACATTTGGCACAAACCCAAACCCACTGCAGTGCTGCTTATTGTTGCTTTTCCGTTCCACCAAGTTGCTACTGCCATTCCTGCACCCAGGGTCGGAAACTGGGGTCGGGGGGGAACGAGCCAGAGCCCCGTTTTCCTGGGTCTGTAGGCTGGCCGTGCCCTTTCCTCTGTCAGGCTCTCACCTTCGTGGCAGGCTCCAGCCACTCCTACCATCCCCAGAGCCGACAAACATCCAGACGAGGCCCTTGGATACAGGCTAGTTTACAATAGTTTTAGGCCAGTCTTTGAAACCCTGATAAACCAATTGTACATAATCCAGCATCCATGAAATGGATCAAGGAGCGGCGCAGTGAGCATAGGCACGGACTCTGCTTCAAAGTCTGTGATCATTGTTTACAGAGGAACCTGGTTCAATTCCCAAGATCAGCTCCTTGTGACCTTGGGCCAGTCACTATCTCCCTGTGCCTCAGGCACTAAAACCATAGATTGTAAACTCATCTGGGTAGGGACTGTGTCTAAGGAAATTCCTGTGTGCTGCGTACTGCGCACTATGCTGTAAGTGTGAAGCGCTTTCTGTTCCATTTGGAGAAAAGTGCAATCTTATACTATATTAGTGAAAGCACTGTATGCCTGTCTGGATGTTCGGTGTCCCTAGGGGAAATCTCATTGGTCCCTTGGGCCGCCCGCCCGCCCCCGCACACCTCTCATTGGCCTGAGGCGGAGTGACGGGCCAAACACACACACACCCACACTAGGTAGGGGGGGCGCACGATTATGTAGGGGGGGCGCGAGCAGCTTGCAGGGAAACCTGGGGGTGCTCCGTGCTGCTGCTTCTATGTCTGTGTCTTGCAGAGGGGGCGGGGCCAGAAGATCCGTGCTGCTGCTTCTATGTCTGTGTCTTGCAGAGGGGGTGGGGCCAGAAGATCCGTGCTGCTGCTTCTATGTCTGTGTCTTGCAGAGGGGGCGGGGCCAGAAGATCCGTGCTGCTGCTTCTATGTCTGTGTCTTGCAGAGGGGGCGGGGCCAGAAGATCCGTGCTGCTGCTTCTATGGCTGTGTCTTGCAGAGGGGGCGGGGCCAGAAGATCCGTGCTGCTGCTTCTATGTCTGTGTCTTGCAGAGGGGGCGGGGCCAGAAGCTCCGTGCTGCTGCTTCTATGGCTGTGTCTTGCAGAGGGGGCGGGGCTTCTCTCTGCACACAGACAAGCCCTCCTTCTCTTCCTGTCTGCTTCCCGTTTTCAGCAGCATGGGGGGTTGGGGAATCGGAGCATGTCGCCCCCCCAGGTGAAATTGTGGACTGATTAAGTGTGTGTGTGTGTTGGTGGTGGTGGTGGTGGGGGGGGGGAGTGATTGAGTGTGTGTGTGTGTGGGCTGGTGGGGATTGAGTGTGTGTGTGGGGGGGGTGGGGGGGATTGAGTGTGTGTGAGTGTGTGTGTGTGGGGGGGAAGTGTGTGTGTGGGGGGGGATTGTGTGTGTGTGTGGGGGGGGATTGTGTGTGTGTGTGGGGGGGGATTGTGTGTGTGTGTGGGGGGGGGGATTGTGTGTGTGGGGGGGGGGATTGTGTGTGTGTGGGGGGGGGATTGAGTCCCCCCCCCCTCCCTGCCCTTTGTCCTCCCTGCCCTTTGCCCCCCCCCTCCCTGCCCTTTGCCCCCCCCCTTCCACTCCATGCCCCCTGCCCTTCCACGCCCGGGCAACGCCGGGTATATCAGCTAGTATTAAATAAAGGTATTATTATTAAACATTGTAGAAAATAGGTCAGATGTTTGAGTTTGACAATGTGAGGGGGCATTGTGACTACAAACACAAACCCCAGGTTTAGCTTCATCTCCAGATCTGGGCCAGGAGTACATTAGGTTAAACCGGTTTAGATTTGATAGGTAGTGATACCATTTAGTGGACCAACAGGAGAGATTAAGATACAGAGTTATCAAAACTTCATAGGTCTATTCTCCTTGTGTATGAAAGCTCAAACGGTTTACAATAGTTGGGCTAGCCTAGGCTGCACGCGCTGGTGTTAAGCCAGACTAGTTTGCAGGATAGATATTTAAAGCAGCAGCTGTGGGATAGAATATTTTTGCCAGGTTAAAGCTGCCATTTTTATAACCAATCAAAAGTTTTAAGAAGTATGCTAAGAGAAAAAGAAAATATTGCAATAGAAACAGTGTTACAGGTAGGTTAACATTCTCATACATTATTTCCACAAAGCCATGGCTGGTCCAGACTATACTTTCTGCCTCCTGTTACGCAAGTCCCAGTAGTTATAGGCAGTGACAGGCTATCCTGTGGGTTTTACCCCCCCCCCCCCCCCATATGCTGCCTCCTTGAATGGCAGGGGTGGAGGTGAACAGAGTGTGTACAGCCAATCATGGTGCAGACTCTGTGCCCACCCCCTCTGTGCCTTAGGGAGGAAGTGTCCAAAATTATAGTGAGTCTAGTGATGAGTCTGGTCTGAAGAGGAGTAGAGCCGAGTCCCTCCCGGCCAGGAGGAGACATGCTCTCAGACCCTTAAAGGGTTGAGGGTAGGAGACCTTCCAGATTGAAATGGCCTCAAGATTGCAAGAAAGCCAGTACTATCCAGAGGCCTGGGACTGATCCTGAAAACCCATGCATACGCTGTAATGATAACTGCAGTGACTGCCTCAATAAAAGGATTCTGTTTTAAATACTTCTGCCTAAGTAACAGTCTATTGGGTAGAGGTATGCTTTAGCACTGTCATGGTGGAGACTATCTCCAGTTCAACTGGAGCCCGCTATGACTGGAGGCGCTGACACTAGGAGAAGAGCCTCACGGATCACCAAAAGCCGGTCCTGTTTCCCCTTACCATTGCGGACCCTAAGCATCTCCTGGACCCTCATAGCACCATGACACCTGTAGCAATAGCAAGATCTCCCAGGGGGGGGGGGGGGGGGAGAAGAGAGATTGCTACACATGTGTAACAAACAGGAGTGTTATTTGGAACAGTATTTGTGTTAACTCAGCAAATCGGTACTATACACACACACACAGACACACACTTCAGCCCTTGTCGAATCCACTGCTGGATGAAGGTCTCCCCAGTGATCACACACGCACACTTCTATATCAAATGTATGAAGTACAAATATATTATATTGAAAATATGACTACTGCTAACCTTCAATGCCCTTTGTACCTGTCCCAAACACAAATAGCATGCGGTTATGTTGATGCTCAGGGAACTGCAGGTACAGGCAAGATACAAATATTTCAAGCTGGGTAACAGAGATTTTGCTGACGTAAAAAAAAATTTTTGATCATAAAATACATTTTTTTTTTAAATTAAATTTGAGGCTCCTTTTTTTTTTTATATTACAAAGGAAGTCTCAAAATATCCCAAACATGACACCCCCTTCAAAGTTTCAAAATAGCGGACTTACTCGCAGAGAAGGATTCCGTTCTCCAGTTCAGCCCGGAAGTCTTTGTCGCCAAAACTTCTGCCTGTAACTTCCTATAATAAAATTTAAAAAAATAAGATTAATAAATACGTTATTACCAGGAATCTGTACTTCAATAAGTCAACACGGACACATGGCTTCGTTTTATTCTAGACCGATCTTCTCCTTATCCTTTTTTGTAGCTCAGACAGACCAAGACATGAATACATTTGATTACCTTAACGTTAAAGCAAACAAGCTGGACAATAAAATACCCCACACCAGAGCCCCTTTGATACATATAGACATCGTAACCGCGATATGGTCAATAGGCTCACAAGGTGTTACTATGTGGGACTGCACATTTAAAAACATACTGTAACAGCAACATGAATGACTTATGCGTAGTCTAAGGCCTCGGCCAGGCTCCCTGCTGGCGTGCTGAGGCGCGCTGAGGCGCAGGGAAAGCGGGTGCTTTCCCTGGCCTTGCGGTTGCTTACCGCACGCGCTGTCAGCGGGCCATCAGGGGGGCTGGCCGGGGACGGGCACGTCACTGGCCGGGGACGGGCACGTCACTGGCCGGGGACGGGCACGTCACTGGCCGGGGGCGGCCCAGTGACGTCACGGAGCTGGTTCGCCCTCATTGGGCGAACCGCTCACGTGACCGGCCTGTCGCGCCGGCAAGCGGGGGAATTTTAAATTCCCCTAAGACCTGCGCTTCCGCACGCTTGCGGAAGCATAGGTGAGCCCCTACTAAATCCGCTCTAATTGCGGCTGTAGGTGCTCAGTGCTGAGCGGGAGCGCGCGTTAGCGTGCTTCCACCAGCAAGCAGGGAACATGGCCGAGGCCTAAACTGGAATCCGTAGCGACATCATTGGTGAGATGCCATTCTATACTGGACTTCCACACCTTGAACAATTAAGAATCACTGGAGGTTTTATTGGGTTTTTTTTTATGAGCCAGAGCTGGGTGGGAGGGAAGGATGGGAGGAGAGACCGGAACAGCAGAACAATCCTAGCTGGCTCGTAAGACATAGGAGCGGTGGACAAAATGTTAAAAACGGATTGTCTAATATTGGAGGAAGAAATAACAGCTGCAGTCAACTAATCGATTCAAAGCATAAATGCGATGTCCGGCAGAGAGGAAATAAAGTCTGACGGAAATCCAAAATTTGCTTGTTCTCTGACCTATTCAAATGTTTGGATCATTTGCCAATCCCTTGAAAATGTCTCCAATGCTCTGCACAGGAAAAGGTCTACGTGTCATGTGCCCCAGAACAGAAGCATGAAGGATGAAGGATCCTAAACCACTCTTGCTTTTCACAATACTTTATTTTAGAACAAGTGAAGAGTTCTCCATTATTGAAGACATTTATTAAATGCAGCTTTTCTAAGGAGGGATTTAAAAAAAAATACAGTATATATATACACATATATATATTTATCATAAAACCAGGTGCTACACCATTTCTGTTTACTGTGCACCAATATTAACATGGTAATAATGAAGTTCAATGAAAATTCAAGAATGTATGCTGCACTCCATAAAAAAAGGAAAAAAACTATGATACATTTACCGGTGCTCCTAGTTCCAGGGAAGACCCGCGACTCAACCAATGTATCCAATGAAAAGATGAACAAGGGCACTGTGGATTTTCCAATAAATTCTTTTAATGTGCCAAAAGCAAACAACATTTCGACCAAAATGGCCTCTCCCTTTTGCCACTTGACTTGAGAAAGGCCATTTGGCCAAAACGTTGCGTTTGCTTTTGGCACATTAAAAGAATTCATTGGAAAATCCGCAGTGCCCTTGTTCATCTATTCATAAAATGAAGTTCAAAACACGCCAGTAGCATTTAACAGTGGATTCATAATTTAACCCTTTGAGTTCCTGTGGGGCCACAACACCAGAGTGCCACAGCCTTTCCGGCACTAGTGATCAAGTGATCGCTCGGTCACTGATGATGCAACGGAAGTTCACTTTCTCTTACTGATAAGATTGCGTTCTGCGCTTCACAGGAGAAGAAAATACGCTCTCCCCTACAAAAACTAACATGAATATGATCATTATGTAGCCACTACCTTATAGGGGACCCATGGGGTGACAGACCCCAAGCAGTAAGTGTCCAAGCAGCGCTAATAGGAAACATTTAATGTAAGTTGCTCTTGAATAACAGATGATAAAGGCAGTAACTGAAGACTCCGTGATCCGATTCAAATGATAAAGCAATTCTGGAAAATCATGAACAAAAAAAACCACAAGATCCCCAAAAATATTTTCCATCCAATATTTTTGAAAAGCTGAAGCATACTGGACTAATTCACAATACATAATCAGGAAAGAAGTATTCGCTTTAAAGAGTTTCAGAATGATGCTTTTAGAGCAAGCCCAGTCTGATTTTAGTATTCAGCCCTCAGAACAATCATCATCAGCAAGTAACATTTTCCTACATATAGGGGGGTTATTCATTAAACTGTAACAGTTCTGAGAATGCTGACTTGAGATCTTACACGTGAAACTAACTAGTGGTTGCAACCCAGAAAAACAAACAAAACAAAAAACAAACAAGTGTGTGTGCCGAGCACGTACATTTTAAGTGAAACTTTTGTCACAGAAATTGTATTTGTGTTGGTGATGTTTTTATTTAAAATCCAAGCACAATTTCAGTGAGAAAACGCCAAGAAGTTTGACTTGGAACGCACATGCTCGGCAAAACACCCCCCCCTTTTATTTATTTTTTTAGCTATTTGCACATCTATGTTTATACTAACTGTGAATTTCTCGTAGTGTGTGTGTGTGCGCGACTGTGTGCAGCATTGGGAGTGAGCCCACCTATATATAGGATTTTTTTTTTAGGTCTGAGCATGTGTCAGTGGGGTGTGGCCGCTGTGTTGAGCTCGGCCGCCACTGCGCATGTGTGGCGAGCTCGGCCACCACAACTCATCGGTGGCTCCAACCTTTGTGGGTGCTGGAATTGAAGGGAAGCGCTTTGAGGCATGCACGGGTGTGGCGCACGCACAGTGCGGGCTGGAAGTGCGAGGGAAGCGCTTTGATGTGCATGTGCAGCGCAACGTCACTTCCATCATGGAATTTTGTTACAACACAAGGGATTTTTTCTATCAAAACTCTGTAGGTGCCAGCAAAGAAGTTTCAC
This sequence comes from Ascaphus truei, assembly GCF_040206685.1. Taxonomy (NCBI): domain Eukaryota; kingdom Metazoa; phylum Chordata; class Amphibia; order Anura; family Ascaphidae; genus Ascaphus; species Ascaphus truei. Next base: position 474,917,347 of record NC_134483.1, read on the forward strand.
TTCAAAAAGTATTTATAGGTCTAAAACAACTATGTTTCATACCACCCACACTAACCGTCATAAGATGTTTTGTGGAGCATTTCCAAAGACAAGTTGGCGACATCGGATTTACAAATGACTCGCCACAAAAACGATGTGAAAAAGGGTCACATTAAGGAGGAACCAAATATCAATTGAAAATGATAAAATATTCAAATATCACCAGGCTCATTCATGTTTAGCATTGAAATGACTAAAACTTGTCTTCAGTTAGGGAATCAAAATCATCCATTTACAATTCCAAAGGGGTCTATACAAAGAGGAGGCTCTTTGCTGGCTAAAAGTGGATAAAGGGTTTTTGAGATGCTTTGATCACATAAATCCTATTGCTAAATAATTTGCATTCAATGTGACTTGAAACAATGACACGCAAACTAGTATTTGCTATTGTGTAAACACCTGTCATCTCTATCAACACAACCTTATCCATTATTTAGTCTAATGGCAGCCTTCGCATATTTCCTACCACTGCAGAGAGCAATGTTATTTTAACCCTCCTCACCCCAAAATACAAAAATGTTATATTCTAAATATAATCTCTAGATGGCAAATGCAACTTCAAAACTTCAAAAAACGTAGGACTGCAGCAGAACACAGCTTTAAACCTGCATCCAGACCTTTGCTCCTATAATGACGCAGACTTGTTTCTCCAGCAAAGAGACATTACCAAATTCATGGAGTAGGTCTTGATACGATCTTTGTTTGGCTTCTGTAGTTTCTATAGCAATGCATGCATATTTCAGATGGGTTTTCTAGACACTCTCCAAGTCCCATCTCTGCAGGCAGACACGTCGCCTGATAATGGAGTGCAAGCATCGAAACCGGACAATAAAATGGGAGATTGTATTTTTGTTTATTTAATTTTTTTAATAGTTTCGTTTTTTTGTCTACCCATCTTGTTCATGAAAATGTCCTCGTTTTACGACGCTTCGCTTTACGACGAATGGCTTATCCGACGCTGTCCAATGCATCCCTATGGCCGGTTTTACGACGCCAAAATGGCTTATCCGACGCTCTTACGACAATTTGCAAAGTTGAAACATTATGTCAATCAGAAAGCTGCAGTCAGGGAAATCACCCAGATCAGTCTGTGTGAAGGTTTTGTGGTGTATTTATGCCTTTAAACATGTCTAACAGTTTTATTATACAGTTCTGGATTCAATAAATAGAATCTTTACATCATAATGTATGTGTGTGCAGCATAATCTTATTGTTTGAGTAATTTTTTTTGTGTATCTAAATGGTAAGATTTGAAGGGACTTCCTTAGGAGATCATGGTGATGAGGTGGATGTCCTGAACCACAGTACCAAAGAGGTGACCAATACTACACTACATCTCGATTACTATTTTATTTTAAGTCAGGAACGGTTACCATGCTTTTTTGTAGACTGATATATATCACTAGCAGCCATTTTAATCCAGTCTAAAGTTTCATTACATTAGAATTTATTTCTGAGACCAATGCATGGATTGCCGCTTGAAATAGTTTCCTGAAAAAAGTCTGGATTATTGCGGGTTCCATGTTGCACTCATCTAAACATTGATCTCAGAGCTTCATTCCTGACATGGTTTCAGGGTGTTACCCAACTACACAAGTTATGCAGGAAAAGACTAAACACTTTGAGAGGGAGCAGACAGTGTTGTGGTATTCAGGGCCGCCAACAGAAATCATGGGGCCCGGGACAAATGAAAGAGCAGGGCCCCCCCCGAACCCATAGCGCACCTACCACGAAAATATATTTTAGCGCGCAACTTTTACATAACTGTTTTCTTATTGTGATACAGAAAAAAAACATTACAATGCAACCTGTTTGTTTATATTTTCAACAAAAGACATGTGACTGCCTGCCTGGGTGAATGACGGTGGGTGGGTGAGTGAATGATGGTGGGTGGGTGAGTGATTGACGGTGGGTGGGTGGGTGAGTGATTGACGGTGGGTGGGTGGGTGAGTGATTGACGGTGGGTGGGTGAATGACAGTGGGTGGGTGGGTGAATGACAGTTGAATGACAGTGGGTGGGTGGGTGAATGACAGTTGAATGACAGTGGGTGGGTGGGTGAATGACAGTGGGTGGGTGGGTGGGTGAATGACAGTGGGTGGGTGGGTGGGTGAATGACGATGGGTGGGTGGATGACTGACTGGGTGGGTGGATGACGGTGGGTGGGTGGGTGAATGACGGTGGGTGGGTGGGTGAATGACGGTGGGTGGGTGGGTGACAGTGACTGGGTGGGTGACAGTGACTGGGTGGGTGACAGTGACTGGGTGGGTGACAGTGACTGGGTGGGTGACAGTGACTGGGTGGGTGGATGACAGTGACTGGGTGGATGACAGTGGGTGGGTGGGTGGATGACAGCGACTTGGATGACAGTGACTGGGTGGGTGGATGACAGTGGGTGACTGGGTGGGTGGATGACAGTGGGTGGGTGGATGACAGTGACTGGGTGGGTGGGTGGATGACAGTGACTGGGTGGGTGGGTGTTTGACAGTGACTGGGTGGGTGGTTGGATGACAGTTTGGATGACAGTGGGTGGGTGGGTGGGTGAGTGATTGACGGTGGGTGGGTGAATGACAGTGGGTGGGTGGGTGAATGACAGTTGAATGACAGTGGGTGGGTGGGTGAATGACAGTGGGTGGGTGGGTGGTTGAATGACGGTGGGTGGGTGGATGACCGTGACTGGGTGGGTGGGTGACAGTGACTGGGTGGGTGACAGTGGGTGGGTGGGTGACAGGGTGGATGACAGTGACTGGGTGACAGTGACTGGGTGGGTGACAGTGACTTACCTTGACCGGGTGGGTGCAGGTTGCCGCCGGACTCTTTCCCCTCCTGCCCCCGATATCCCCGTGGCAGCTGCCCGGGAGGGGAGGTGGGCTTGGGGGCACGGGAGGTGGGCTCGGGGGTGGGGGGAAGGAGGGCACGGGAGGAAGGCTCAGGGGGGGGGGGGCACGGGAGTTGGGCTCGGGGGGAGCGCGGTAATCTGGCCGCGGGGGGAGCGCGGGAAGCTGGCCGCAGGGGGAAGCAGGCCGCAGGAGGAGCTGGTACTTCCCCCTCCGTCCCACATTGGGAGCGGGGGGGGGGAGGGGAGCGAGCCCTGCGCATGCGCGCCGGGACCGCGGGGGAATCGCCACCATTTTTTTAAACTTTTTTTTTTATCTAGTTAACTGACACACGGGGCCCGGGACGCCAGTACCCTTTCACCCCCGCTGTTGACGGCCCTGGTGGTATTGAAACAAAAGTGGGATGTGGTTCGCAATCCGGTTTTCAATGGATTATGTTGCTGTTTTAAATACTGTGCTGCTGGGAAAAATGTAAAGTATATTAATGTGAACCAAATCATCCCTGTCACAAATCTTCATGTTTATGGCAAAACAATAATCACTGGAAAGAGGTGGGGGGAGGAGAGTGGTAAAAGCTGGATCAACCTTCCCCCTCCCCCCTTCCCCCTTCCCCCACACCCCACCACGTGCAACAACCTGGGATCCAGGTCAAGACCTTCTGGCCCCCCGGGAAAGCTGTTGCCAGGCCTGCCAACAAAACAATGACAAAGGAGGGGGCAAAAAATAAATGAAAAATAAAACAGGGAAGAGTGACTTCTATCCAGGTATAGGCAATGCAAAATTAGAGCTCATGGAATCAGTTACAAACATCAAATCTTTATTAAATATGTATAATATAAAAACAGGGCGAGGCGCTAAGATCATGCATCAGAGTTTGAGGTGATATATCAAGACAGGTAAAAGGACCAGCACCTCGTGCCAGCACAGTCCTAATGGTCTCGCAGTACTGGCCCCTCGGGCAATAAAAGGGGTTAATTAAGCTTATGTCAATTACTAGAGAACAACAATTTAAAAAAAAACTCCTATTCATTTGCATATACACACACACACACACCACTGTTATGATATTGTTGCAATGTGTTGTTGTAATGTGATTACAGTAAGAATAAAAGTTTTTTTTTGTATTACAGGTATTTAAGAGTCTCAGGGACCAAATACCATACAAAAAAAATATATTTTTTTTTACAAAGTAATGTAATGAGTGTAATGAGTGAACAACCATCATCATCATCATCATCATCTCATATTTGCTACCATTAGTAGTTTATAAAGCCCAAACATATTTTGCCGTACATAAACATGGAAGATTAATATGACAAATTCCATTCCTATAGAGCCTTATTATTCCATAATGTTTCACAACCATATCTACGGTAGCATCTCGGCAGTAAACCTCTGGATAACTGGTCTGCACAAAATACCAAGATGGGAGGGAGGACCAAAGTGAGCAACAGCATGTCGAGAAGGGTGAAAGGGAAATTTCTAGCTGTACAATACAACAGAACAGAGGCAGGAATCAAGACATTTAGCACCAAGACTTTATGTTGCCATGAACCAACTGCCCACATGTTCTACAGACTAGAATAGTAACAACTGGTATCGGATATTTGGGGGGTGGGGGGGTAGTACTTAAACCATTTTATTCCAACGTAATCTCAGAAACACACGGAGCAGTTTACACAGAATTAATGCCCTCCGATACAGTATATCATCTGAACTAGAGCTGGGGTGGAAAACTCCAGTCCTCAAAGGCCACCAACAGGTCAAGTTTTAAGGATATCCCTGCTTCAGCACTGGTAGCTCAGTCAACGCCCGATTAAGCCACCTTTGCTGAAGCAGGGATATCATTAAAACCGGACCTGTTGGTGGCTCTTGAGGACTGGAGTTGGTCACTCCTGCACTAGACTTTAATGATATCTCCGACTGCATCCCTATACAACAACAACTCGCAGAGCTTAAACCAAGGCTCCTTCACTAGAGGTTTATTTGTGCAGATGACTTTTCCAAAGAGGTGACTCACGAGATAACGTTACACTGAACGTAGTAATCGGATTAAAGTCAAGAGATGTGATGAATCCATTAAAGGATTAGGCAAACGCCAATCCCCTCTTAATATACAGATTAGGCAGGGGAAAGCATACTTTACATGTAGTTTTTTAGTATCTCATTTGTCTACTCGATTGTGGTCAGGATGGGGGGGGATTTCACATACTCTCTGTGACCATTTCCACAAAGTAATGTGCTTTCATTAACCCTCTACAAAATCTAAATACAAAGATTTCCTGATCTGTGGTTTGGATATTAAAGAAAGGCTGCATAGGAAGAAGGAAAAAAAATCTCAAAGTCTCCTGGCACTCGTGTAGGTTCTTAAAAGAAAGCAGCTGGTGCAAGCAAATTGCTTTCTGCTTTACAGACTGAAATAATATCCCTCTCACTAGTTGTTTGTAGTTGCAAGAATATAAAGCAGAACAAATTGTGTTCTCCTTCCTTCCGGCACGATTCTAACGTCTTAAAAAGCTACCCCTATGCAGGTTCCATTCTGATTTTCATGTCTCATTACCCCTGTGTTGCAGTTATAAGATCTAATCACAAAGCCTTGCATCGTTTTAGTCACAAGGGGCCAGTGTCAATTGCACAAGATGATTATAAATTGCTTACAAAAAGGGGAGGGGGGTTAGGACAGGAATGGCCAACTCCAGTCCTCAAGGGCCACCAGCAGGTTAGGTTTTCGGGACGTTGGTCCGTTTCAGCACGTTGCTCAGTAGTGTACAGTGCAAGTTTCACATCTGTGGGTGGGATATCACTATTTGGGGGGGGGGGGTTCCATTTGATGATCGTTTCATACAAATCCGACCTAGTACGTATCAGTAAGTTAAGATACTAGGCAAATGTCCACGTCCAATACCAAGATACCAGCATTTTAAACACGAATATTCTAGACACTGGAAAAGTACAGATGAACCTGTACGTTTCTTACTTTGTAATAAATTAAATGGCAAAATAATGTGTCAAAGCTCTGGAAAGCTGCCTTGTTAAAATGTACGTCAATTTTTTTTTTTCTCAAAAGGTTAAACAAAGGAGTGAAAAGCGAATACGTTGCAAATGTAATGCAAGTTAAAGTCGCTGCACTTCACATAAAGACTTGTTGAGTTAATATAATTCATCACAAACTACTTCCTGTAAGTGCTAAATCTTCAATGCTCCTGCGAGATTTTTGTAATAGCCAATGTGTGATACGAACGAACGGTTTGGGATTGATATAAGCCCTCTCAAAAAAGCAGAACTTGTTGGAAATCAAGCCTGCAAAAAAAGAAAATGTAAGAGTATTCTATGTAAACAGTGTTAGCAGGACATTAAAATGGTGTATGGAGGTTGTGTAATACATATACAGACACACACACATTCTGAAATAAACATTTAATGGTCACAGTGTATAACTGCTTTATTCTTATGTGGCCTAGTGTCTTTAAATATTTACACCAAAATATTTTGAGTGGTCCTACAGTATAAGCAGTTTATTGCTCCCATTCAGGAAATCAAAACGGCTGCCGAATCAGGCCAACAGAAAACCACAACATCGGGGGACGCCGGTCTTATTGCAAGACCCCGACGGCATTCTTTGAAAATACAGGTATACCAGCAATTAAAAAAAAAAAAAAGTAAATATCTTGTAAACTAGTAAGATAATTAAAGAGGGAATCCAAACCGTTTTTTAGTTTTCATTTTTTTTAACATAGGATTGAAGCAGGGGGTCTCCGTAGCTGAACCCCATTAATTTCAGCTCAGGGGGCCGCCTGCTTCCGGAGATACTTACTTCTGTAGTGGGGGGCCTGTGGCCACTCTGGGGTCAGTGTATGGTTGCTTTTCAAAGCCAGTGGCCCTGCGGGCCACTAGGAAGACGCATCCGGTGCGACTCCCTACTGGCCCATGTGACAAGGCAGCAAAAAAACTGCAGGCGATACCAGCACCCCCTTCGGAGGCAAGTATCTCCAGAAGCAGGGCATCCCCGGAGCTGAAATGAATGTGGTTCAGCTCCGGAGACTCCCAGCTTCAATTCTGTACAGTAGGGCTCCACTCTACAACACTCCGCTTTACGGCGTTCCGCTCATACAGCGTTTCACAATGTATACCCATATTAATTAGGTTTGGCGCTTGTTCCATTTTTGTGGCGATTTTCTGCATGACGCGCTCAGCAGCAGAGTATCCGGCTGTCTCTAAGCAACAGTTTTAGCGCATGCGCAACTCCTTGTCAGATGCCATTGGTCAGCGAAACAGTCGGTTTGCAGCTCCGCATCTGTTTTCAAAGGTACAATACAGTACAGTAGGGCCTCGCTTTACAGCAATTTCTGCTTTACGGCGGCGGCATGGAACCCGCCGTATGAGCGGGGCCCTACTGTATTTAAAAAATGAAAGGGAGAAAAACAAAACGACAAAACCCGACATGGATTGGGACTTTAAAAATAACATATAGAAGAGTGTTTGTCCCTTGTTCAAAATATTGTTCTCCTACATTGTAGCACAGTACAGTACTATTACTTTTTAATGACACTAGTGGTAGAGTGGGTGTCTGGTGAATAGTAGCAAAAACAGGATTTTAACTGGGCAGTGGGAGATGACAGACAAGGGTGCATTGAGGCGAGCATGGTAAGGGATAATGAGAGTTGTAGAGGCCAAGGGCGTAACGATAGCCCGGGGGCCCTCGCTCTTGGGGAGCCCGCTATACTCTGCTGTCCCTCCCTTCAATTGGGGCATTATATGACTAGCTATAAAGCAACAATCCATTTCAAAAGAAATATACAATGCTACACAAGGATTATCTGAATGGTTACATTATTGCTTCGTGATTTTTGATGCCCACTCTTGAGCACAGATATGGGAGCCTACATGCTCTCATTTATTCTACAATAGTAACAACGCTGAAAAAATTACTTAAAAAGTGAGCACGTAAGAACTTTTTACTACAATGCGCAAGAATCTACACTGCAGGTAGGGTTACCAGGTGGCTTCTCCAAAAATAAATCAGGCAATGGTGAAAGGTGTGACCCGCTCAAGAAACACACACACACACACACACACACACACACACACACCTCTCTGCTAAATGCGGGGTTGTCCTCTCCTTGGGCCCACACTCGGGCTCCTGACACCTCCTCCTGATTGGCTGCTGCTGGGTAATACAGCCAATCAGGACAGAGGAAGCAGCCCAGCCCCCTAGCAACAGCCCTGCTCGGGGAAATTCAATATGCCCAGAGAGGTAATACCGGACATATGTCCAGTATTACCGCTAATTTTTTACTGGGAAAATTTCCAAATACAGGACAGTCCGGTTCAATACTGGACACCTGGCAACCCCAACTGCAAGTTAAATCGTGCTTATGTAATATATAATGATGTTAGCGCATACACGCACCTCTATAAGGATTGCTATGCCAACGATTGTTTAAATCTGCTGCAGCCAAGATATGTTTGGCCCTGGAGCTTTTCAAGCTTGTGTTCGTATCATTGAGGTATGGGTTCAGCATGGAAACTACAGAAGAAAGGATATGAAAGCATTCTAGGTGTATTACGGCACCACACAGAATTATCCATGGTTTGGCTGCACATCTCATGCCTTCCAGTGACTAACGTGTGAGCTGGTGATTCGTATCGGAAAGCAGTGGATCTGCGCAGTCATCAGACACTGGCACACAGGGCAAAAATCTTTTGAGTTCAGTGAGAAAATTCCAAAAGAATGCCAGCTGCATAATTGAAACGATTACGTGGGAAATTCCACAGCCCTAGCTCTTACTGCCGGGCTCCGTGCGCCTGATTCCATGATATTTGCCTTTGGCACCAGTCCCAGGTGAATACAAACGGAGCTGCTATCAAATGCCCCGGTTTAAAATCGCTAGGTCAAAACCTGATGGATGATCTAAAAATATGGTATACGATTGTTTTTTTACTTAATAGAAACTATGGCCAACTGCAGGAAAGATGCAGTTTTTGTGCATAAATGTGAGCAGAAATGTCATCTCTCTAATTAACCCATACAGTTACTCTCTCTGCACTAGACATCCAATACAAGTAATACATGGGACAAATACAGGATCTAGCAGGGCACTCCGTTATAACACATTCATTGGTACAACCTCGGGGTACTTGCACAAACAAACCCTTGATCTCAAATCAGAGACACTACTGCGGATTAAAAGAACATTCCTAGATAGCTGGGGGAAGTATAAATTAAAAAAAAAAAAAAAAAAAGCTATTATGTCAGAAGAAAAATAAAATTAATCCCTGTGCTGCAAGAAGCTTCTGTAAATCTAATTCCACGAAGTGCGGCATTCATGTGCTGGAGTTATAGAAATAAAAAGCTAGTGTATTGGCTGAGCAAGCACTTTACACAGCACATATTGTAACTTGATGGATTACAGATGCAAGGTGGGGATAACATCAATCACATCTACACTTAAACACAGAGATAAAAAGAAAGAATCCTTCCCCCTGAAGAGATCAGACAACGAAGCAAATCATTACAGGTATGCATTATATGCAGATGCCGCCACAGCCAGCAGCACCCGTGTATGCCAAGTGAGTGTGGTATGGCTGTCCCACTGCCGGAAAAGACCGGATCCCAGGCTCGCCTCAGAACACGAGCTGTGAGAACAACCTGCATAATTAAAAATGAAAAGCAATGCAGCCCTCGGGGGGTGCAGGAGTCAGGCCACCACATCTTTAACCCAAACTTTCCCTTTCGACGTCTCCAATAAATCATTTCAAATATAAAAACTGGACAAAATACGCGTGCCCCCCGAAGTTACCGGAAGTATTCGGCACAAGCGGCAGTTAGCAACACGCAATGGGGCCGCGATGAAAGCATTTTATTATTATTATTATTACAGCAGTCGAGATGTTGAACAGCAATTTTAGATTCAGACATAAGTGCGAAAAGCAACAAAAACAAACATGTGCATAGCACGTGATCAGTAGGACGGGAAGGCGCAGTTTGGGGGAGGGAGTGGGCGGGGGAGGGGGGGCAAGTTAACTTGCAGCAGCTTCATGGTAGGAACGGCTCTAATAATTGTCCGTAAACACATGCTGATCAATGGTAATTGGTCACTTCCAAAACAGGATAAATTGTCTAAATCAGGACAGAAGATGTTATTAGATTAGAACAATGGTAGAATGAGCACTGCAGAAACAGGATACTGAGCAGCATTTGCCCCATATGCTGCATAGAAACTACCACGGGCTTTGTTACAGCACTTTGGTACATAAATTAGTGATTAGCGCAAAGAAAATATATATGCATCACACCGTAAAAGCTACAGTATGCTGGTAGTAAAGGAGAAAATAGTTTTTTTTAAAAATTAATAAAGGAGGGTGGGGAGAAAAAAAAAAAAAGTATGAAAAAACCTCACGTTTTTAAGGAAGCCCATCTGGCATACCCCCAACATCCTGCCCTATTGGGACCTGCTGTGCGGCTGGACCAATCTCCACACGGACAACCCCTAAGACTCCCACCCTCAAACCGGATCAGCTGTTGGGCTAGACCACACTCCACCCCGAGACACGCTGTGTATTGTATTGTATTGTATGTCTTTATTTATATAGCGCCATTAGTGTACATAGCGCTTCACAGTAGTAATACATGTGGTAATCAAATAAATAACAGATCATGGGAATAAGTGCTTTAGACATAAAAGTAACATTTCGGAAGAGGAGTCCCTGCCCAGAGGAGCTTACAGTCTAATTATGCCATAATTATGCTAATTATGTGCCACAATGAGCAGCCATTTTACCTTACCTTCTGTTTCAACATTGTCCTTAATCCCTGTAGAGTGTTAGCTCTCACGAGCAGAGTCCTCATTATCTCTCTGTACCCGTTTTCCTTTATTTGGTATGTAACGGTTTATGGAATTTAAAATCTCTGTGCCCTCATTGTACCGTGCTACAGAATACGTGCTTTACATACAAGCATTAAGAATAATATTTCAACAGAACTGTCGTTACAGAGCTCATCCTCTATGTAGAAGGAACCCCTCCTCTCAATCCTGTGCTGTAGTAAAATATCCCTAGTTAATTGTATGTGCATATTCCTTTTAAAAGTTTGATTGACATTGCAAAGCCTGAATACTCCATTTACTGCCCATATGCCAACCACAAACACATGGCTTGATACCAATTTTGAATTGGGACTAAATTAATTGAAAGTCAAATTGATTCTATAGGTCTGAATGCACAGGCACATTTAAAAAAAAAAAAAAAAAAAAAAAAGACAGACAAAAACATGGTTTTATATTGGGCCTATACTTGGTCCAAATGTTGCAGTTTGGTTACTTACACGAAATTAAGGGGCCCATGTAAAAATAGAATTTATTACAATAACTGGTAAACACAATGTTCAGTGAAAATTCATTAAAAGTAGCAGTCCAAGCTGCCATTAAAAGAAGAAAAAATCCCCTTTATGTGCATCAATACAATCCACACAATAAGTAAATGGCCGATTCATCCGTTCTCCTGTAATCAATCGGCGAAGATTTGGCTCAGGGGTTCACTAAATGGCCGTCTGTGCAACAGAAGAGGACCAAAGATGCAAAGTTCTGTGGGGATGATCATGTGACTAGGCAGCATATAGATACAATTGGTGCACTGCTAGTGAAAAAGCAGAGTTCAAAAAGGAGCGTGCCAGAGCCTGTTTCAGAAGAGGAAGGGGATGTGACTTTGTAATTGGTTGCTATAGAAACAAAAAGTGCTTGTTACATAATACATTAAAAATCTAATTCAACGTTGTTTAAAAAAAAATGCTAGAAGTATATTCACATAGTACAGAACAGATTTATATATAAAAAAACATGTAGGATATTGCTTGGTCTGCAGCTTTAAGAACTTATATTTGTTGATTATGAATAAAACAAATGCAGGGCTGTGTTTCAATTAGAAAGCCACATACAACTATGCACACTGTGACGGTAGAGGGTAACAAGGCTTTCAAATAAAGGTTAAGCCCATTTTGGTTACCCCTGATCCGTGTATAAGGGTCCAAGAGAGTTAGCTCTTGGGCCCAGTAGCATTGCACTGTTCCAATAAAACCTGCAATAAAAGTATTGTGTGTTTTTCCCTTTCCGGACATGCCAGCGAGCAGGAATTACTAGGTTACGAGTTTCAAGGGGGGGGGGGGGGGGGAGTTTGCGGAGGAATTGTTGACAGAATGTGCCTAGGAGGTTGGGGTCTTGAGTTGTCGGTTCCCCTATAAATTTCCCGGGGACTGATGCCGGATTCTCAGACACATGTAGGCACATTGTCCTGGCAATGCCTCCCCTTGAAAACGCAAGCGCGACTCTGCTTCAGCATAGCCCAGAAGGGAGAATGAGGCACAGGGATGAACAAGTATCCCTGTAGCTGAGGGAATCCCTAGGTTAAGGGGGTTACCCCAGCTAGTGCCCAGGTGATCCAGAACCTGTATTGGGTTTATGGGTGCCCCAACTGTATACAAGGTTGAGGGGGGACTCAGAGTCCAGACTAAGCCCCAAAAGTTAGTGTAAGGGGAATAAGGCAGGTAGAAATAAACTACAACACTTTTACTATTCTGTTCTACTATAGTATGGTTTACTATTAAAACCATACTTTATTAAGGTACTGTAATGTAAAGTAATGTGCTTGGGACTTTCGGAACCAATGTCCAAACAGGCTGCCCGGATTAACTCATAGGTGCCGGTAAGTCTGCTGGACATCGGAGTTCAAAGCAGTCAGAGGATGCCAGAGGTGTGATAAGCAAATGGGCAGCGGGAAAGAGCTAAAGTACCCAAGTCAGGAGAACAATGGCAGTCATCATGGCTACCACTTGCTCTGCCAGACCTGGTGGAGCCTGTGCCAGCGGGTGGCATTAAGATAGCCAGGGACGGAGGTGGCAAACTTGCGCATGTCCCATGGCAATTGCAGATTTCCCGCTCACCCGTCTTTTCTAGGCCACTTGGTCCTGATTGGCTGCTTGGGAAAGTTCACAGGAGCTGATTGGTTGCCGAGTTTTGTGAATGAAACTCAGAATACTATAAAGATTTGTGAGCCAAATCAGATTGTAGATCTCCAAGAGTAAGACCGCGGGTCTTTTCAAAGTTGCTCTTGCACAAATGGCAGAGCAACCGGCTTCGATTTAAAGCCAGAAAAGTATGCCTGCCAGAGAACAAGACCCGATTCCTGCGGCCAAGTTCTCAATATCGAACGCGGCTGGGATTTAACGCAGATTTGAGATCCATCCGATTTGGAGTAACTCGCGGTCAAGAAAGTCCAAGTTCTCAGCAGAGAAGGGAGCGGTGGTGTGTGGAACTTCACGCTGATTTGGGAACCAGGAGATTCCGGTCTAAGTGCCGGTCAGGGTAAAACTCTTATTTAGAGTTCCCTGCACCTAGGAAAATCTAGTTTTCGACCCCAGACCCCCAGTAAGTGTGTCTTTTTGTCTGTATTTTGTGTTCCACTGTGTGTAAGCCAACTTGTGCAAATAAACTTCACATTTATTTCATTACCTTGTTTTGCTCAGTGAATGATCTTGGTAAAAAGGTGTAAATTGCCTGGTCTCCCGTGACACACACACACAGACACAGCTATTAACAGCATGTTCATAATAATATCCATTATTTTCACAAAGGGCTGAATGTAGGAGTTTCTTTCAATGGTACTTTTAATTTGAAGTCAGAGCCCTACAGGGGCTTGATTCATCTCAAGTCACTTCATATGCCCCTGGCATAAGGCACTTTATTGCTATAGCAACGTAACAGCCTACTACATTGTTAACAATACCTTAATAAGAAATATTGTTTATAAGTGATAAACATCACATAATAGCTTTTGTTTTTAAGAGGAGGCAGACATACTGTAGTATCTGCGGCTCTCCCTCCTCCTACATATTTAGGAATTGCCTATGAAACAAATGTGGCTTTTGGATTTAACTCTCGTCGCTAAGGTTAATCCCATGACCATGTGCAGCTGAAGTGGCAGAGAGACAAGCTGCTTACACACTGTGTCCAGGGACCTGGCACAGTTGTGGTCTCCCTTAATGGGAGAGGTGGACCACCAATTTAGTTAGGAGCAGAAGGAACCTTCCAGAAGATGGTCAACCCAAAGATGAGCGGCTAAGTGTTGACCACTATGAGGGGCAGCCTGCCCATAAAGATGTCAATAAAGATGCCCAGATGCACCAGACCCTTGCTGTGTATGTGTGGAGTCATTGCACAGAAGGAGGCACCACAGACTAGGTCCTCATCAGATACATCCCCCTGCGGCCGCAGAGATCCTGATGAGGTGGAGGCGCTGCATCAGATGTGAGTAGGACTCAATCCCCACTACCTCAGATGCCTGTCTTGCTGATATCCCCATATCAATCCAGCGGGAGACTCAGGAGTCCTGTAAGCCAGCAGGTGCACCACACGCGACATACATGTAATGGGGACCAGTTAGACCACAGGGGCCAATGTGAGATTGGGTGGTCCAGAAAAACCGTTACATGTACATAGCGCTTCACAGTAGTAATACATGTGGTAATCAAATAAATAACAGATAAAATAAATAACAGATCATGGGAATAAGTGCTTCAGACATAAAAGTAACATTAAGGAAGAGGAGTCATGTTGGATGTTGCATTGGGGCTCTGTCTTTTGTTTATGCATAGTCACATACCCAGTAGCACTCCTTGTGGCATAAAAATATATGTGGAGGTGGGTCTGGGTTTGACCTTACACGGGTTGTGTAATTTCTGTCTTGCAATGGACCTTTACATGCCAAACGGAGCTAGAATGTACACACAACATGCAGAAAGGTCACTAATAAATTGCAAGCCAATTTGGGAGGAGCGCTGGATTGTATAATTGCTTTCCATACATGTCAGGCCAATTGTATTCCTAGCTGCATACTCCATAAGGGAATTGAATTCTATAGTGCTACTGATACATTCCGTTACAGGGGGTCGGCCTTGGCTCACTTGGTTCCGTTTTCCGAAATAGTTTTTTTGGAGGTGTCTGGCCCCTCCTTTCAGGTTCGGGGCGCCTTACCAATTCTCCAATTAGCAAAAAGGTATAATGCAGCTCAGTGTCCGTATAAACTTCACTCGCTAGTGAAGAGGTGGCGAGTGTCTATGAGAAATATGTGCATGTGTTATTTTTCACTAGGAAATTAGTACAGGAGGGCCCCGCTAAATACGGCGTGTTCCGTTCTGAGGACACGCCGTAAAGTGTAACCGGCGATTTTCGTGAGGTGCGCATGCGCAGACTGGTAATGCGGCGTTCTACGCATGCGCGACAGCAGGAAACCCCTCCATTCTGCGCATGTGCGACCCCGGAACAGCCCGTTCTGCGCAGGCGCGGACATGGCGGACCCCTTCTCGGCACCGCCGTATCGCCGAAAAGCGGAGCGCTGAGAAGCGGGGCCCTGCTGTACTCGGTTTTCGTTCATAATGTTAAGGGAACCTCATTCCTGACTTATGCCAGTGTTTAATTGCACTAAAATTACAGAAGGCAGTAGGGCTTTATCCATTTAAAGCAGAATTATAGGTTTCAAGCAGGGGGTCCCCGTGCTGAAGTGTGTTACTGTCAGCTCCGGGAAAACTCTGGTTCCCAAGATATTCACCTCTGTATGGAGTGCCATTAGCAGCGCCTGCTGGGCTGTGTGGGGCTATCGAAATGGCCGAATTAAATCTTCCGCATCTAACCGGGCAACAGGAAGCCGTGACATCATCCCTTGTGGCCTCCTATTGGCCCACATGACCAGGAGCTTTAAACCTGCGGAGCTGCTACCAGCACCCATTACAGACGTATATCTCTGGAAGCAGGGGGTCCCCGGAGCTGAAAATGATGCAGTTAAGCTCCAAAAGGCCCCCGACTTCCTAACTAGGGGGAAAAATTACAAACTTTTTTGGTAGCACATCTGCTCCTTTGGGAACTTTTGCATATTTTACTCATTTTAGTACATAGGACAATAAGAAATTGTATTGATTTAGTGTATGTTCCTCCTAAACTGGAATTTACCTTGTCGTGGTTAGCAGCCTTGAATTTTTCTATTTTATTTAAAAAATGCAAATAAATAGGTCCTTATTAAATTTAGAAATGTCACAATTAAATTGCAACCGAATTTGTGAGGAGCGCTGATTTTTTTTAAATATATATATATATAATGCAGATTGGTCAGTGCAATCGTTTTCCCAATAGCAATGTATGGCTGCGAAACCTGGACTCTGGGAAAGGCAGACAGGCGGACAGGCGTAAGATCAATGCATTTGAATTGTGGCGCTGGAGACGTCTGCTGCGCATTCCGTGGACAGCCAGAATAACGAACAAAGCAGTTCTGGAACGGATCAAACCGAAAATCTCACTGGAGGCCAAGATAACAAGGCAAAAGCTCTGCTACTTTGGTCACATCATACGAAGCAAGTCGCTTGAGAAAGACATCATGCTTGCAATGATCGGTGGGGGTGGTCTGGTCCCAGACCACAGGCCGCTGATACTGCGTGGCGTCTTCTTCTTGTGTCCCTGACACTGTTCACAATACAGGGGCAATGTCCCTATCTAGAGGGGCTGTCCCTGTAGGATCCACAAACTAGTGAAACTCAGGGCCTAGTTGGGGCCTATAAAAGGGGGTCTCTGGCCTAGTGCAGGGGCCACAGACACCCCGCACACACATCCTCACCTCTCTGTGTCCCAGCTCTGACTGGCGTGACAGTCTAAGTGCGCCAAATGTATCTACTTGCTTGCAGAAGCCCTATTGCCTTCTGGGGGCTGTAGTCTCCGCAAAGCCCTATCACGAAGATGGCCGCCGCGACCTTCCCTGGTGCTGTGCATGCGCGAGAACAAAATGGCGGCGCCCTGTGCGTTCGGGCCACCGCGGAGCATCGGAGCGCTCCCTACACCGCTGACCACACTCACTGCAGCCCCCTGCCTTACGGCAGTCTGTCCGCAACCTCCAGCGGCGCCCACACCAAACGCAGCAGAGGTAAGGGGGGGAGCCAAGGGGACCTGGCAACACATACATATATTGATATACAGTACATACTGTATATATACACACACTTTTTTTTTTTTTTTTAAATGAGTCAAGGAAGTTCTTGTCCCCTTTGCAACAGAAGGGGTTTCCAACCTGTGAAGAGTTTCAGATTTTCACTACGGTATTTGAAAAATCCCAGATATTAAAATACCAATTATATACTGGCTGCTGCTTGTAGCTCCTGCATCAGACATTTATCACTGCTACATAACCGCTAGCATCTTCTTGCTAAAGTATCATTTTCTAAGCTATGTATACATCATGCCACAGACATCTACTCTGCGCCAAAGTTATCCGTCGTTTCTGCCATACGATTCAGACTGATTGTTTGCATCTCTTACTCGCATTTCTTCTACACACTGCAGTTCCTATGCAAGTTAAATGCATACCATCTATATTCTAATGGAATTGACTTTTTATAAAAAAAAAAAAAAAAGTGGAATATCTCAAAATCAACTTTAAAAAATAAAAATTGTATTTTCATATTCAATTGATCATTCCCCTAGAGATTTTGTATATCCCACTATACAAACAGAGATGGGCTATTTTCAGATTATGAGCATATTGCACACACTTCTGATATTTATCATGTGCTGCAGGCTGCATCTTAAGTCATTTCCTTAAAACTGCCAACTTACTAATGAAGAATAAGCATTTCAAAGTTGGGGATAGCATAAAATATCCCCACTTGCGAGTACAAATTCTTCAGAGATGTGTCACGGTCATTTGATAGAAGTTACTTGGAACCAATGTGATCTACAGTGTGTGAGCTCTTGGTTTCCAGATGAACCTGCAACACATTGGAGGCTCTACTATTGAAAAGGGGCCGAATTGCATTTTAATTTTAAGCAGATCCACCATTACCGGAGCATAATTTCATTCTAGTTTCCAAATAAATGATACCATTTTACTGATATTAAAAATATATATATATATAATATATATATATATATATATATATATATATACATATATATATATACATATATATATATATATATATATATATATATATATATATATATATATATATTGTAAAAGCTCTTGGGTACAGGAAAATGTACTACAAGACTCAAGCAATTTACTTCAATGTCAGGACAGCATGCAAACTACAGGAGCAACAGCAAATGTGCCTGAATTGCTAAATACATCTTGTGGTGTAAATTATCTGTCCTATTTTGAGCACCTATAATACAAAAGGTATTATTACTGATCAACAGGACAGGCATTTCGGGGTTCTTCATTAAAAACCCTTTCCCTGCATGAAGACCATCTTCTGGGATGGCGACCATGTAGGTAGCAAATCACATGTTCGACCCGCCCCCAGTGACGCTAAATGAAGAGGTGTCTCCCCACTTCAATTCTGGACACGTTCTCCGCTTGTGGAGCACCGAAAGCAATTTCCACCTAGAAAACAAGACGTTACCTGAACATATCAAGGGCCCCTTAGCGTGCCAGTCCATAGGGTTCCCTTATGTAATTCCCTGGACAACCTAACAGATAAACTGCAGTAGTAACAATTGGGGCCCTATCACACATGGACTTTGACGAGCGTTTCCATGCAGCAGTACCCGGATTGGTACCAATGAATAAGCCTCTATGACTTCTTTGTAGATTAAGGCACATTTAACATAATACCACAAATACCGTATGCACACTGCAGAATAAGTATATGCATGTTTTGGTTTGATGAACAGAGACAGGATTTAGTTGCTGAAGTCTAATATAATGGGAAGAATATGTTTACAGCTGAAATGCTTTGGCAATTAAGACCACAAAAAAACCCAGTTGGTTTCTGCTTCTGACAGCACAAATCAGTCAATTTTCATCTGGTTTCCTTTATAGGAAGTTTTACATGGCAGCTGCACAAAGAGGTAAGATGGTGCTATTCCATGAAGGCAGAAGGCAGAGCAGTTATTAATGATTCTCAATTCATTTCAACCTCCAAGTGCCAAGATCTTGTTTAATAATAATAATAGCCTTTAATAATAATAGCCAGTCTTTAAAGTGCAGATCCCAGCCACAGAGTTGCAGTGGAAGTTGGAGGGTGGGGCTCTTGAACGTTATCCAGATATCGTGTGGAATGGACTTGGCAAAAAGAACCTTTAGAAAGACCTATAGGACAGCCAAGACATTAACCATAAGAAAAGTTCCTTGCTTTGTTGCAACAACCCATCTGAGACTAATAAGGTAAACAGCCAAGTACTTCCAATGCACAGACAAGCTGTTGGAGGGGTCAGCCTGGTGGGTGTTTTGTACAATTTTCAGTCTGTGCCATTGAATAACTTCGATGGGAAAGTTTAGTGGATTTTCAAGTCTCAAGTGTCACATTTTAAGGCATCTCTGGCAGAGAAAGGGATTAAGACTTCCCTAGTGATTTTCTTCATCTGAGCAACACTGTTTCAGTTGTATGCATACAGTTAAGCTTTAAAATAGTGCTTCATGATCTTTACAGATTATGTGACAAGCTGTATACAAATGACAAAAGGATTCTTATAAAGTTTTGGCAGTTGAGAAAACTAGTCGACCCATTACAACAAGAAACCAGAGAGCCCTGGACCTGTAAGGGGATGGGACGGCATTACTCAAGACCGAGGGGCCCCCTCCCCTAAGGAGCGGTGAGGTCAGGTTAGGGGTTGGGTGGGGTTTGAGGGTTATTTAAGGAGAGATCTTACCTCCCTCTTTCTGCAAGATCTACTTGTGGGTACTTCCCCTATGTCCTGCTTGATGGGTTAGGGCATTGCAGTTAAAACGTTGCACCATGGGGATATTATGGCAGGAGTAATGTAACATGGGGAGGGGACTTGGTCAGTATTGGCGCCTTGTGGTGAAGTGTCAGACCTCGGAATTGGACGTTTGGGGAATGCGGTACCATTCCCGGCTCCGGGGCGGCCGGAATGGTTGTTTCCTTCCATATGGTGTGTTTGGTGCCATACGGCCTGGGTGGCGAGTGGCGATGTGGGCACGAGCTGAGGGTATCTGGTCAATGGTAAGGAAGCAATCTGGCTGGGTCCCTAGTATTGTTATTGATCATGTGTTTAAAAGGTTGTATTATAAATAAAGTGGTGACCAGTTTTCCCTCCCAAGAAGTTGTTTGGTGTGGTTATTGGGATCTCGGGGGAGATGACCGGCTCGAGACTTGGATAAGCCGGGCATAACAAGTACTGTAGCAATATGGGAGGTTACAAAATTATTCTGGGACTTTGTCGTCTCCATACACTTTGCAATAAATGCAATGTGGTTTCTATGCAGTTCAGTGACAATAAAACGGCTTCAAAGGATAAAATAAACTACAAAGTGAAATAAAAATGGAACGTGTAAGTGAAGAATACTAAAGAGAAAACACATCACTGGATGTTAGACTCCTATTTTAGATGTAAATAAACGTATACGGGGCATATTACTGTTGCTCCAGTAAGTAAATGATTGCCAATGTATACTATTCCCAATATAAGCACTTTGTTAGTTGGAGGTGTATAGTAATACCAGGTATTGGCAGATCGCAGCATGTTTATTTTCAAGGGTGGGTCACAGGCATCTTTCATTCTCAGAGAAAACTCTGCATTTTCCATACCCCTAAATTGACTAAGCATTTAACTGCATGCCATTGTCATCACAAACCATTAGCCATGGCCAGTGCTCGAAATGCCATTCAGAAAACAGTGATGTCATGTGCAATGCGAAGAGGACATCAGTACCGTTAACCCCTTTGTTGCTGGATAAGGTCTTTGGCAACCCCCCCTCCCCCCGCCCCAACAAAAAAGCATGTCTTGCATGTTTAATTAATCTATTAGGTACAGGCATACCCCGCTTTAAGTACACTCACTTTAAGTACACTCGCGAGTAAGTACATATCGCCCAATAGGCAAACAGCAGCTCACGCATGCGCCTGTCATCACGTCCTGAACAGCAATACCGGCTCCCTCCCTGTACCAAAGCTGTGCGCAAGCGGGGAGACTATAGTGCCTGTTACAAATGCGTTATTTACATCAGTTATGCACGTAAATGACGATTGCAGTACAGTACATGCATCGATAAGTGGAAAAAAAGGGAGTGCTTCACTTTAAGTACATTTTCGCTTTACATACATGCTCCGGTCCCATTGCGTACGTTAATGCGGGGTATGCCTGTATATAGTGTGGTTGCCAGGTGTCCAGTATTGAACCGGACTGTCCTGTATTTGGACACTGTCCAGTAAAAAATGAGGTAATACTGGACATGTATGTATACTGGTATTACCTCTCTGGACATAGTGACCTGACCGGCTTGGGGGTCACAGGATTTCCCCGAGCAGGGAGAGAGCAGGGCTGGGGAGCTTCCTCCATCCTGATTTGCTGCTGCTGGGTAATGCAGCCAATCAAGAGGAGGTGTCAGGAGCCTGAGGATGGGGCCAAGGAGAGGAGGAAACAGCATGGAGAGGGGAGGTACGTGCCTCGAGCGCATCTTTCACCATTGTATCCAGTATTTTTGGGAAAAACCGCCTGGCAACCCTAATAATGTGCAGGTCTCCAAGTTCAAAAGTAGTGGTACATACATCGGTTCACTTAACAGAGACACAGCAACTCGCACCAGACTGAAGCAT